>NW_026600907.1:0-102244 GCF_029448725.1 Salvelinus fontinalis
CCTCTCTCCCTCCTCATTCCCCCCTCCCCTCCATTCTCTCTCACCCCCCTCAACTCTCTCTTTCCTCCTCTTTCCTCCCCTCCCAGCCTCCCTTTGATGGTATTGATGAGGAGGAGTTGTTTCAGTCCATCATGGAGCAGAGTGTCTCCTATCCCAAGAGTCTGTCCCGTGAGGCCGTCGCCATCTGCAAGGGGGTAATCTACATTCAATTCACTTAGTCCCCTCAGGGACCGTCAAGAAGGCATATCTCACCATGTCATTTTTAAGTCACCATGGTGGAACGTACAGCATACTACCCATGCAACTCTGCAAGAGGAGATTTCAAGACAACGCTCCATCGTTCTATTGCTCTCGCCCTCTTTTCTATTTCTTCTTCTCTCCGTTTTCCTCCATTTTCACACTCTTCTTCTTTCTTCCTCTCTGCTGTGCCAAGCTCCTGACCAAGCACCCAGCGAAGCGACTGGGCGGAGGGGAGGAGGGGGAGAAAGAGATACGGGAGCATCCCTTCTTCCGTTGGATGGACTGGGACCGACTGGAGAGAATGGAGATACAGCCTCCCTTCAAACCCAGAACTGTTAGTCTCTACCTCTACCTTTTCCTCTACCTCCTCTATTCTCTCTCTCTATCTTTCTCTCTCTACCTCTTTCTCTGTCTGGCTCTCTCTCTTTCTATCTATCTATCTCTATCTCTCTCTACCTCTTTCTCTGTCTGTCTCTCTCTCTTTCTATCTCTCTCTCTACCTCTTTCTCTGTCTGTCTCTCTCTTTCTATCTCTCTCTCTACCTCTTTCTCTGTCTGTCTGTCTGTCTGTCTCTCTCTCTTTCTCTCTCTCTCTCTTTCTCTCTCTCTCTCTACCTCTTTCTATCTCTCTCTCTACCTCTTTCTCTCTCTCTCTACCTCTTTCTCTGTCTGTCTCTCTCTCTTTTGATCTCTCTCTCTCTTTCTCTGTCTGTCTCTCTCGTTCTCTCTCTCTCTACCTCTTTGTCTGTCTGTCTGTCTCTCTCTCTACCTCTTTCTCTGTCTGTCTCTTTCTATCTCTCTCTACCTCTTTCTCTGTCTGTCTCTCTCTCTCTTTCGATCTCTCTCTACCTCTTTCTCTCTCTGTCTCTCTCTCTTTCGGTCTCTCTCTCTTTCTCTGTCTGTCTCTCTCTTTCTATCTCTCTCTCTACCTCTTTCTCTGTCTGTCTCTCTCTTTCTATCTCTCTCTACCTCTTTCTCCATCTGTCTCTCTTTCTCTCTCTCTCTACCTCTTTCTCTGTCTGTCTCTCTCTTTCTCTCTCTCTACCTCTTTCTCTGTCTGTCTCTCTCTCTCTCTCTTTCTATCTCTCTCTCTCTACCTCTTTCTCTGTCTATGTCTATGTCTCTCTCTATCTCTTAATATTCCCCTTTCTTGTGCCTCTCTTCAAACCTAGAACTGTCAGTAAATCCCACAGGAGTTATCCATCTCTGTCGTCCTCTCCGTGTCTCTATATCCTCCTCCTCTCTTCATAATGACTCTCCTCACAACTCTCAGCGGTTCAATATTTCAACCCTTCTCTCTCCATCTGTCTTTTTTATATTCAACTTTCTCTATAGTTTCTCTTTCTATCCCTTTTTCAATTCAATTCAAGCGGCTTTATTGGCATGAGAAACATATATATTACACTGCCAAAGCAAGTAAAATAGATAACAGTAAACATTACACTCACAAAAGTTCCAAAAGAATAAAGACATTTCAAATGTCATATAATGTTTATATACAGTGTTGTAAAGATGTGCAAATAGTTAAAGTACAAACGAGAAAATAAATACACATAAATATGGGTTGTATTTACAATGGTGTTTGTTCTTCACTGCTGCCCTTTTCTTGTGGCAACAGGTCACAAATCTTGCTGCTGTGATGCACACTGTGGTATTTCACCCAGTAGAGAGAGTTTATCAAAATTGGATTTGTTTTCTAATTCTTTGTGGATCTGTGTAATCTGAGGGAAATATGTGTCTCTAATATGGTCATACATTGGGCAGGAGGTTAGGAAGTGCAGCTCAGTTTCCACCACATTTTGTGGGCAGTGTGCACATAGCCGGTCTTCTCTTGAGAGCCATGTCTGCCTACGGCGGCCTCTCTCACGTGTCCGTTTTTCTCCCTCATCACTATATACTGTATACAGTATATATCTCCTCATTCCCAGAGACCTGGAACATTCTGGAACAGACAGGGGTGACCCTTTCGCCCCGGGGTCCCGCCCCCTTGTCTTGTATGCAAATCTATGCCATCATTAGCCTGTCACTTGTCAGTCTGTGGCCGTGCCAGCCAATGGCTGAATGGGCAGTGAGGTGTGAGAATGTGCTCTGGGGTCAGAGGCCAGGCCCATTAGCCAAATGAGATTCATATCAACCAGCAGAGCAGCTGTCACATGCTGAGGGGAACACGGACCACACGTGTCATGCTTTACTGTACACCTGAGGGAGAGAGAAGGAGGGAGAGAGAAGGCGAGAGAGAGAGAGGGAGCAAGAAATAGAAAGAGGGAGAGGGAGAGAGATAATTAATGTGTGGATGTGTGTGTGGAGGAAGGAGTTAGATTTTTCTCTCAGCCCTTTATTTCATGTGTATATACAGTATGTGTTCTATGTGTAATATTCTCTCTCTCTCTCAGGGTGGGAAGAAAGGGGAGAACTTTGACAAGTTCTTCACGGCGGCTCCGTCCGTGCTGACACCCTCTGACCCTGACGTTCTGGCGGCCATTGACCAGGAAGACTTCCTGGGCTTCTCCTTCATTAACCCTGAGCTCGCCCCCCCGACCCTCACTGCCATCTGAGGGGGGGCAGCTCTCTCTCTCCACCCACACTTTTTTGAAGGGCACAACTCTGTTTCGCTCTACTCTCCGCTCTTTCGGAGGGGGCAGCTCTCTGTATTTTTATCCTCTTCTCTTGGTCTGAAGGGAGCAGCTCTGTCTCTCTCTATCCTCTCTGTTTGAGGGGGAGGGAGCAGCTCTGTCTCTCTCTATCCTCTCTGTTTGAGGGGGGAGGGAGCAGCTCTGTCTCTCTCTATCCTCTCTGTTTGAGGGGGAGGGAGCAGCTCTGTCTCTCTCTATCCTCTCTGTTTGAGGGGGGAGGGAGCAGCTCTGTCTCTCTCTATCCTCTCTGTTTGAGGGGGAGGGAGCAGCTCTGTCTCTCTCTATCCTCTCTGTTTGAGGGGGAGGGAGCAGCTCTGTCTCTCTCTATCCTCTCTGTTTGAGGGGGAGGGAGCAGCTCTGTCTCTCTCTATCCTCTCTGTTTGAGGGGGGAGGGAGCAGCTCTGTCTCTCTCTATCATCTCTGTTTGAGGGGGGAGGGAGCAGCTCTGTCTCTCTCTATCCTCTCTGTTTGAGGGGGGGGGGGAGCAGCTCTGTCTCTCTCTATCCTCTCTGTTTAGGGGGAGGTAGCAGCTCTGTCTCTCTCTATCGTCTCTGTTTGAGGGGGGAGGGAGCAGCTCTGTCTCTCTCTATCATCTCTGTTTGAGGGGGGATGGAGAGCTCCCCCCACATTCCCCTCACTGTCTAACAGTCAATTTCTAAAGAAAATAAGTTCAAAACAGAGAATAGCACACAATTTAAACACAAACAATCAGTATACACAACCTACAGATAACTCTCCCTCTCTGCTATACTCTAGAGCCTGGGTTCATGGCTTATTTTTCAGAGGAAAATCTGTGTGAGGGCAGATTAGCAGTAAAAGTCAAATAACACATTTAGTTGATCCAATGCATACAAAACAACATTACTTTTATTTAAAGTTGATGCAGTTATTAGCAAACAGATACTGTAAGATGACACTGAATCTGACTTAAATCTATAGTGATTATAAGGTAAATGTATTTTATGACATGGTATCATGCTATTGTAGTATCACTATCAGATGTATTACATAGAAATACAGTTAGAGCTGTCTATATCCCAAATGTATAATCTATTACTTATGAAATTAATTACCTCTGATATTATGTGAAGCAGTATTTCTTGTGTCATGTAATATCATATTGTGTTCTATTACATTGTTCTATTATATTATTACCAAAAATTGCTCCTTGTTTTGTGTTTCCAATTTAACTTCAATTCATTGATGATATAATTGTGATATATAGCTAGAAACCTAGAAGATGGGTAAAAAATCAAATCAATCATTATATATTACTGCTTGAAGAAAAGTTGCTCCTAATCAGTGATCTGGGATCAGATTCCCCTACCTACCCCCAGTCCTAACTTTAACCATTAGACCTGAGGTGAATGGTAACCATTCATGAAAATGAAACCATCTAACCCTGTGTTCTGCGGTTAAGGGTGACTTTAACTAACTACATGATTACTTACTCTCCCATCTCCATCAACAAATAAAATATTTTCCACCAGATATGAAGACTACCAAGTCAACCATCTGATTCATGTTTCCATACTGTACAGCTTTGCCCTGTCAGCGTTACACGTTGTCATCTCTCATTCTATTCCTAGATCAGTTGCTATATTTCTTCACTTTCTTGCTGATTTGACACTTTGACCTCGACCCAAATTGAATGTGAAAGCGCTAACTCAGGTCCAACTGAGCTAACTGACCCGGGTTGGCACTACATCAGACACGTGACCTGAGACTACCCAGGATATCTGAGATGAGGAGAGGACGGTTTCATAATGTGATGTGGCATTCAGTGGCCATTTTGTCTGAGGTTCACCAACCAGTGACAGAGTAAATACATCTCATAAGGTTTTGTTCCATTTCTTGCTGAGACTAGCCAGAATGTCTGAGATAAGGAGGGGAAGAGTGTTTTAATATGCAATGTGGACCTCAGTGGCCATTTTGGCTGAGGTTCACCAACCAGTGACAGAGTGACAGGGAGTAACATAGGAAATATCTCAGAAGGAAACGTAATAAGGAGATAGGAGTTAGGTAGCATGGTTAGGACATTTTCAGTAGAGTTGGGATTCAGTGAGCCACAATGCTTCATGTTAAGCCCCAACTAATAATATGCTTATATGCTAGCATATAACAAATCAAATCAAATCCAATTTGATTGGTCACATACACATGGTTAGCAGATGTTAATGCGAGTGTAGTGAAATGCTTGTGCTTCTAGTTCCGACCATGCAGTAATAACTGACAAGTAATCTAACAATTTCACAACAACTACCTTTTACACACAAGTGTAAAGGAATGACTAAGAATAAATATATGGATGAGCGATGGCCGAACGGCTTAGGCAAGATGCAGTAGATGGTATAGAGTACAGTATCTACATATGAGATGAGTAATGTAGGGTACGTACACATTATATAAAGTGGCATTGTTTAAAGTGACTAGTGATACATATATTACATCCAATTTGTAATTATTAAAGTTGTTATCTTATATTAACATTGTTATCTTATATGAGATAGCATGTAATATTGTTACATCTTTTGTAGATTTTAATTTACGTAAGTAGTTTAGTTCTATTTAAATTAGATTAGATCAAGTCCTCATTCTTAGTTGGCACATTCCCTGTACGGGTCTATACTCTAGTGTACTACATTGTACGGTACTATACTGTACTGTCCAGTAATTGTCTGTGTAAGGACATTGATCCACCACTGATAAGGTTTAAATGTGGGACAGGTCAATACATGGAAACATAATCATGACATCATAATGTTCTGGCGTTAAATATACTTGACCTGGAGAGTGTTGCCAGGCAACGTTCTGGACTGTTTTATATTACATCTGGGATCCCCATTATGGTGTGTTACACTGGAATTAGTCTAAATTATTAGTGAGGAAAAAACTTATATCAAATATTTGTATACTTATGAAAACATAGTCATGTGAACTATTGTAATCCTGGTGAAATTATACACAGAGTCCTTCTTGCCCTTTGTGCTGTTGTCTGTGCCCAGTAATGTTTGTACCATGTTATGTGCTGCCACCATGTTGTGTTGCTACCATTTTGTTGTCATGTTGTGATGCTACCATGTTGTTGTCATGTTGTGTTGCTACCATGTTGTTGTCATGTTGTGTTGCTACCATGCTGTATTGTCATGTGTTGCTGCCTTGCTATGTTGTTTTCTTAGGTCTCTCTTTATGTAGTATTGTGTTGTCTCTCTTGTTGTGATGTGTTTTGTCCTATATTTTTATGTAATTCATTTTATTTATAATCCCAGCCCCCGTCACCGCAGGAGGCCTTTTGCCTTTTGGTAGGCCGTCATTGTAAATAAGAATTTGTTCTTAACTGACTTGCCTAGTTAAATAAAGGTTCAATTAAAAAGAAAAAGTCAGTCTAGGTTTCAGCCATGGACGTGAGAGACTGGATTTGTACCAGCTCAAATCCCATTGCTCTTTTCTCTGCATAAACATCTATACTACAGCCTGTATAGCAGGGATCAGAACTAGATTCAGCCGTGGGACAACTTCTTCTTGACTGGATGGTCAGGCAGCTGGAGCATCATTCAAATCATTTGTAAACTGCAAATTGACTGCAAGAAACCCAATCGGATATAATATTTGACAAAAACAATGTAATTTCAAACTTTGTTTACGTTTGTATACCATCAGATACTGTATCTCTATTACGTGTGGGAATACTTTGGAAACGTTTTCCACATTTAAAATCCCTTGGAGCTGACTTGCTGGTGTTTTTAGTCTTTTATGTCCACAATAAAAGAATGAACTTGGGGGACAAATAAAATCCCCTCCGGGCCGAATTCAGAGCTGTTACTGTCGACTACTTTAAAGGGTCAACCAGGTTAGAGTGGTCATCATCCCCCACGGTCGGTTTTGGTTCAGGGTCAAACAGAAAGGGATTTGTGTAGATAGATAGATAGATAGATAGATAGATAGATAGATAGATAGATAGATAGATAGATAGATAGATAGATAGATAGATAGATAGATAGATAGATAGATAGATACATAAGTAGATAGATAGATAGATAGATAGATAGATAGATAGATAGATAGATAGATAGATAGATAGATAGATAGATAGATAGATAGATAGATAGATAGATTACTACAGTACAAATCTATTAGTTGTAGATATTAAAATCATATAACATTTTAAGTTATGCATTTATCATTTATCTGTATATTTATTAGTTGGGTTATTTCATGTTTTGTGTATTGGGAATACATCAAAAATCATAATAAAATGATTTGGAAAGTCTGAAAAATACTTTTGTCTAATGTGTATACATCTAAATGTCTGAATCATGAAAGTGTCAACATGTAATAGTGTGTAATTAACATACCGTCTGTACTAACATGTTCTAGTTCCACTCTTAACCAGCAATCCATCACACCCTGTTCCCCAAGCCTTTTGTCAATCTTCACACACACACACACACACACACACACACACACACACACACACACACACACACACACACACACACACACACACACACACACACACACACACACACACACACACACACACACACACACACACACACACACACACACACACACACACACACACACACACATAGGATCCTCTTAATTTACTGTGGTAGTTGTCGAACCAACAAAACATCCATCTCCGTGTCTCAACTTCACTCCCTCTCTTCGTCCTTCGCTCGCTGCTGTCCCAAAGGAACAACCTCCAGTCCTCACCCTCCTCACCCACCCTTCACTCAACCCCGCACGATCATGATGGGAGTACTATGTCCCCATAGAGATCTGTGTTATAACAATTTGACCTTCACATTAAAATCTCATCAACTTCTCTCTCTTTTTCTCTCTCTAACTCCCTCCCCTCTCTCTTCCTCTACCTGCATCCTCTGTCACTCACTCTCTCTTTTACCTCTCTGTCCATCCTCTCTTTCTCTGCCTCCCACCACCTCACTAGCTCTCTCTTTCTCTGCCTCCCACCACCTCACTAGCTCTCTTTCTCTGCCTCCATCCACCTCACTATCTCTCTCTTTCTCTCCCTCCCACCACCTCACTATCTCTCTCTTTCACTGCGTCTCACCACCTCACTAGCTCTCTCTTCCTCTGCCTCCCACCACCTCACTACCTCTCTTTCTCTGCCTCCTACCTCCTCACTAGCTCTCTTTCTGTCTCCCACCACCTCACCTGCTCTCTCTTTCTCTGCCTCCCACCTCCTCACTATCTCTCTCTTTCTCTGCCTCCCACCTCCTCACTAGATCTCTCTTTCTCTGCCTCCCACCACCTCACTAGCTCTCTCTTCCTCTGCCTCCCACCTCCTCACTAGCTCTCTTTCTCTGCCTCCTACCTCCTCACTAGCTCTCTTTCTGTCTCCCACCTCCTCACCTACTCTCTCTTTCTCTGCCTCCTACCTCCTCACTAGCTCTCTTTCTGTCTCCCACCACCTCACCTGCTCTCTCTTTCTCTGCCTCCCACCTCCTCACTATCTCTCTCTTTCTCTCTCTCTCTTTCTCTGCCTCCCACCACCTCACTATCTCTCTCTTTCTCTGCCTCTCACCACCTCACTAGCTCTCTCTTTCTCTGCCTCCTACCTCCTCACTAGCTCTCTTTCTGTCTCCCACCACCTCACCTGCTCTCTCTTTCTCTGCCTCCCACCTCCTCACTATCTCTCTCTTTCTCTGCCTCCCACCTCCTCACTAGATCTCTCTTTCTCTGCCTCCCACCACCTCACTAGCTCTCTCTTCCTCTGCCTCCCACCTCCTCACTAGCTCTCTTTCTCTGCCTCCTACCTCCTCACTAGCTCTCTTTCTGTCTCCCACCTCCTCACCTACTCTCTCTTTCTCTGCCTCCTACCTCCTCACTAGCTCTCTTTCTGTCTCCCACCACCTCACCTGCTCTCTCTTTCTCTGCCTCCCACCTCCTCACTATCTCTCTCTTTCTCTGTCTCCCACCACCTCACTATCTCTCTCTTTCTCTGCCTCCCACCACTTCACTATCTCTCTCTTTCTCTGCCTCTCACCACCTCACTAGCTCTCTCTTTCTCTGCCTCCTACCTCCTCACTAGCTCTCTTTCTGTCTCCCACCACCTCACCTGCTCTCTCTTTCTCTGCCTCCCACCTCCTCACTATCTCTCTCTTTCTCTGTCTCCCACCACCTCACTATCTCTGTCTTTCTCTGCCTCCCACCACCTCACTATCTCTCTCTTTCTCTGCCTCCCACCACCTCACTAGCTCTCTCTTTCTCTGCCTCCAACCACCTCACTAGCTCTCTCTTTCTCTGCCTCCCACCTCCTCACTATCTCTCTCTTTCTCTGTCTCCCACCACCTCACTATCTCTCTCTTTCTCGCTCCATCCGGTTTGGAGCGAGCGGCCGCATTCGCATTCGCTCCGCAGGTAGTTGTCACGATCGTGTGGCGGATTAACGGACCAAAATGCAGCAGTTGGAAAATATGCCATCTTCTTTTATTTTAAAAGATGACAAACAATAAACACGAAACACTTTAACAAAACAACAAAATAACAAAACGACCGTGAAGCTACAAACGTTGTGCACAAACATACAGGCTACTAACGTTCTTACATAGACAATTACCCACAACCAATGAGAGCCTATGGCTACCCTAAATAAGGCTCCCAATCAGAGACAACCGAAATCAGCTGTCTCTAATTGGGAACTCATTCAGGTAACCATAGACTCTTCTAGATAACTCACCAACATAGACAACGCTAGACATCTACACTCAACACAAAACCATATATTACACCCCATAACCCCTTTACCAAATAAACACCCAAAACCAACAAAACATAAACATTCCCCATGTCACACCCTGACCTAACTAAAATAATAAAGAAAACAAAGAATAATAAGGCCAGGGCGTGACATAACCCCCCCCTTGAGGCGCGAACTCCGGGCGCACCATACACAGTCTAGGGGAGGGTCTGGGTGGGCTCCCCTCCACGGTGGCGGCTCCGGCTCTGGTCGTAGTCCCCACGTCACCACAGTACCTAACCACCTCCTAGGCTTCCTCCAAACGACCCCCCTCCACATTAACCCCATTGCATTAAGGGGGAGTTCCGGACTAAGGGACAGCTCCGGACTAAGGACCAGTACCAGGGTAAGGGGCAGTACCAGGGTCAGGGGCAGTACCAGGGTAAGGGGCAGCACCAGGGTAAGGGGCAGCACCAGGGTAAGGGGCAGCACCAGGGTAAGGGGCAGCACCAGGGTAAGGGGCAGCTCCAGGGTAAGAGGCAGCTCCGGACTGAGGAATGGCAGCTCCGGACTGAGGGACTGCAGCTCCGGACTGAGGGACTGCAGCTCCGGACTGAGGGACGGCCCATGGCTGGCTGACAGATCTGGCTGCTCATGGCTGGCTAACGGATCTGGCTGCTCATGGCTGGCTAACTGATCTGGCTGCTCATGGCTGGCTGACGGATCTGGCTGCTCATGGCTGGCTGACGGATCTGGCTGCTCATGGCTGGCTGACGGATCTGGCTGCTCATGGCTAGCTGACGGATCTTGCTGCTCATGGCTAGCTGACGGATCTGGCTGCTCATGGCTAGCTGACGGATCTGGCTGCTCATGGCTAGCTAACGGATCTGGCTGCTCATGGCTAGCTGACGGATCTGGCTGCTCATGGCTAGCTGACGGATCTGGCTGCTCATGGCTAGCTGACGGATCTGGCTGCTCATGGCTAGCTGACGGATCTGGCTGCTCATGGCTAGCTGACGGATCTGGCTGCTCATGGCTAGCTGACGGATCTGGCTGCTCATGGCTAGCTGACGGATCTGGCTGCTCATGGCTGGCTGACTGATCTGGCTGCTCCTGTCTGGTTGGCGGCTCTGGCAGATCCTGTCTGGTTGGCGGCTCTGGCAGATCCTGTCTGGTTGGCGGCTCTGGCAGATCCTGTCTGACGGACGGCTCTAGCGGCTCCTGTCTGGCTGGCGGCTCTAGCGGCTCCTGTCTGGCGGACGGCTCAGTGGGCTCATGGCAGACGGGCGGCTTTGCAGGCTCATGGCAGACGGGCGGCTTTGCAGGCTCATTGCAGACGGATGGCTCAGATGGCGCTGGGGAGACGGATGGCTCAGATGGCGCTGGGGAGACGGATGGCTCAGATGGCGCTGGGGAGACGAGCAGTTCAGTCAACGCTGTGCAGACGGCAGACTCCTGCCGGCTGAGGCGCACTGTAGGCCTGGTGCGTGGTGCCGGGACTGGTGGCACCGGGCTGGAGACACGCATCTCAGGGCTAGTGCGGGGAGCAGCAACAGGACGCACAGGACTCTGGGGACACACAGGAGGCTTGGTGCGTGGTTTAGACACTGGTGGTAAAGGGCTGGAGACACGCACCATATAGCTAGTGCGTGGAGGAGGCACTGGTGGTACTGGGTTGGGGCGGGGAGGTGGCGCCGGAAATACCGGACCGTGCAGGCGTACTGGCTCCCTTGAACGCCGAGCCTGCCCAACCTTACCTGGTTCTATGCTCCCCGTCGCCTGACCAGTGCGGGGAGGTGGAATAACCCGCACCGGCCTATGTAGGCGAACCGGGGACACCATGCGTAAGGCTGGTGCCATGTACGCCGGCCCGAGGAGACGCACTGGTGACCAGATGCGTTGGGCCGGCTTCATGACATATGGCTCAACGCTCAGTCTAGCCCGGCCGATACGTGGAGCTGAAATGTACCGAACCGGGCTATGCACGCGTACAGGAGACACCGTGCGCTCTACTGCGTAACACGGTGTCTGCCCGTACTCTCGCTCTCCACGGTAAGTACAGGGAGTAGGCGCAGGTTTCCTACCTGACTTCGCCACACTCCCTTTAAGGCCCCCCCCAAGAAATTTTTGGGTTGTACTCACGGGCTTCCAGCCTTGTCTCCGTGCTGCCTCCTCATATCGCCTCCTCTCGGCTTTCGCTGCCTCCAGCTCTTCACGAGGGAGGCGATATTCTCCAGGTTGATCCCACGGCCCCTTACCATCCAGTATCTCCTCCCATGTCCAGAAATCCTTTGTGGGTAGGTCCTGTTGCCGCCTTCCATGCCGCTTGGTCCTATGGTGGGTAATTCTGTCACGATCGTGTGGCGGATTAACGGACCAAAATGCAGCAGTTGGAAAATATGCCATCTTCTTTTATTTTAAAAGATGACAAACAATAAACACGAAACACTTTAACAAAACAACAAAATAACAAAACGACCGTGAAGCTACAAACGTTGTGCACAAACATACAGGCTACTAACGTTCTTACATAGACAATTACCCACAACCAATGAGAGCCTATGGCTACCCTAAATAAGGCTCCCAATCAGAGACAACCGAAATCAGCTGTCTCTAATTGGGAACTCATTCAGGTAACCATAGACTCTTCTAGATAACTCACCAACATAGACAACGCTAGACATCTACACTCAACACAAAACCATATATTACACCCCATAACCCCTTTACCAAATAAACACCCAAAACCAACAAAACATAAACATTCCCCATGTCACACCCTGACCTAACTAAAATAATAAAGAAAACAAAGAATAATAAGGCCAGGGCGTGACAGTAGTATAACTTTTCATTACATTTCATTACATTTCATTATAGTACAACGGTTTGATTTGTCTAACTTTAGCAATTTCTTCTTATCTAGCTACATAGCCGCCTTTGTATCAAAGATAATTGCGTAATTATCGTATTTCGTTGTCGTATCGTAGTCCACACTGCTATCTGCCCAGCAGCTAGCCAGCTAGCCAGCTAGCAAACGTCCACCGTCTACCGAATAGTAGTATAACTTTTCATTACATTTCATTATACTACAACGGTTTGATTTGTCTAATCTTAGCAACTTCTTCTTAGCTAGCTACATAGCCGTCTTTGTATCAAAGATAATTGCGTAATTATCGTATTTCGTCGTCCAAACGCAGTCTACACTGCTATCTGCCCAGCAGCTAGCCAGCTAGCCAGCTAGCAAACGTCCACCGTCTACCGAATAGCAGCACTGTAGAAACTATTACACTCAACGGAACGACTTGATTAGTGTAGTGTTAGCTAGCTACATAGTTGTCTTTGCTGTCTTCGTATCCAAGATAATTGGGTAGTTCAGAGTGTGTAGTTTTAGAGTGATTATCTTAATTTACCGAGGTTAGCTAGCCAGCTATTTGTCGTCCTTAACGTAGGAAACACTGCTAGCTAGCAAACAGCTAGCCAACGTCTACCGAATAGAACTTCCGCACTCAACAACCCGGTCGCATTCCGCTTCGCTCCACAGGTAGTATCACATTTTCATTTCATTTCATTACAGTACAACGGTTTGATTTGTTTGATCGTAGCTAGCTACATAGCTAGCTACATAGCCGTCTTTGTATCAAAGATAATTGTGTAGTCTAGAGCGATTTTCTAGGTTAGCTAGCCAGCTATTGTCGTTCTTTTAACGCAACGTAACGTAATCAACACTGCTAGCTAGCCAGCTAGCCACCGAATAACAGCACTGTAGCAGCACTGTAGAAACTATTACACTCAACGGAACGACTTGATTAGTGTAGTGTCAACAACGCAGCCACTGCCAACTAGCCTACTTCAGCAGTACTGTATCATTTTAATCATTTTAGTCAATAAGATTCTTGCTACGTAAGCTTAACTTTCTGAACATTCGAGACGTGTAGTCCACTTGTCATTCCAATCTCCTTTGCATTAGTGTAGCCTCTCCTGTAGCCTGTCAACTATGTGTCTGTCTATCCCTGTGCTCTCCTCTCTGCACAGACCATACAAACGCTTCACACCGCGTGGCCGCGGCCACCCTAATCTGGTGGTCCCAGCGCGCACGACCCACGTGGAGTTCCAGGTCTCCGGTAGCCTCTGGAACTGCCGATCTGCGGCCAACAAGGCAGAGTTCATCTCAGCCTATGCCTCCCTCCAGTCCCTCGACTTCTTGGCACTGACGGAAACATGGATCACCACAGATAACACTGCTACTCCTACTGCTCTCTCTTCGTCCGCCCACGTGGTCTCGCAAACCCCGAGAGCAGCTGATCAGCGGGGTGGTGGCACCGGGATCCTCATCTCTCCCAAGTGGTCATTCTCTCTTTCTCCCCTTACCCATCTGTCTATCGCCTCCTTTGAATTCCATGCTGTCACAGTTACCAGCCCTTTCAAGCTTAACATCCTTATCATTTATCGCCCTCCAGGTTCCCTCGGAGAGTTCATCAATGAGCTTGATGCCTTGATAAGCTCCTTTCCTGAGGACGGCTCACCTCTCACAGTTCTGGGCGACTTTAACCTCCCCACGTCTACCTTTGACTCATTCCTCTCTGCCTCCTTCTTTCCACTCCTCTCCTCTTTTGACCTCACCCTCTCACCTTCCCCCCCTACTCACAAGGCAGGCAATACGCTTGACCTCATCTTTACTAGATGCTGTTCTTCCACTAACCACATTGCAACTCCCCTCCAAGTCTCCGACCACTACCTTGTATCCTTTTCCCTCTCGCTCTCATCCAACACTTCCCACACTGCCCCTACTCGGATGGTATCGCGCCGTCCCAACCTTCGCTCTCTCTCCCCCGCTACTCTCTCCTCTTGCATCCTATCATCTCTCCCCTCTGCTCAAACCTTCTCCAACCTATCTCCTGATTCTGCCTCCTCAACCCTCCTCTCCTCCCTTTCTGCATCCTTTGACTCTCTATGTCCCCTATCCTCCAGGCCGGCTCGGTCCTCCCCTCCCGCTCCGTGGCTCGACGACTCATTGCGAGCTCACAGAACAGGGCTCCGGGCAGCCGAGCGGAAATGAAGGAAAACTCGCCTCCCTGCGGACCTGGCATCCTTTCACTCCCTCCTCTCTACATTTTCCTCTTCTGTCTCTGCTGCTAAAGCCACTTTCTACCACTCTAAATTCCAAGCATCTGCCTCTAACCCTAGGAAGCTCTTTGCCACCTTCTCCTCCCTCCTGAATCCTCCTCCCCCCCCCCCCCCCCTCCTCCCTCTCTGCAGATGACTTCGTCAACCATTTTGAAAAGAAGGTCGACGACATCCGATCCTCGTTTGCTAAGTCAAACGACATCGCTGGTTCTGCTCACACTGCCCTACCCTGTGCTCTGACCTCTTTCTCCCCTCTCTCTCCAGATGAAATCTCGCGTCTTGTGACGGCCGGCCGCCCAACAACCTGCCCGCTTGACCCTATCCCCTCCTCTCTTCTCCAGACCATTTCCGGAGACCTTCTCCCTTACCTCACCTCGCTCATCAACTCATCCCTGACCACTGGCTACGTCCCTTCCGTCTTCAAGAGAGCGAGAGTTGCACCCCTTCTGAAAAAACCTACACTCGATCCCTCCGATGTCAACAACTACAGACCAGTATCCCTTCTTTCTTTTCTCTCCAAAACTCTTGAACGTGCCGTCCTTGGCCAGCTCTCCTGCTATCTCTCTCAGAATGACCTTCTTGATCCAAATCAGTCAGGTTTCAAGACTAGTCATTCAACTGAGACTGCTCTTCTCTGTATCACGGAGGCGCTCCGCACTGCTAAAGCTAACTCTCGCTCCTCTGCTCTCATCCTTCTAGACCTATCGGCTGCCTTCGACACTGTGAACCATCAGATCCTCCTCTCCACCCTCTCCGAGTTGGGCATCTCCGGCGCGGCCCACGCTTGGATTGCGTCCTACCTGACAGGTCGCTCCTACCAGGTGGCGTGGCGAGAATCTGTCTCCTCACCACGCGCTCTCACCACTGGTGTCCCCCAGGGCTCTGTTCTAGGCCCTCTCCTATTCTCGCTATACACCAAGTCACTTGGCTCTGTCATAACCTCACATGGTCTCTCCTATCATTGCTATGCAGACGACACACAATTAATCTTCTACTTTCCCCCTTCTGATGACCAGGCGGCGAATCGCATCTCTGCATGTCTGGCAGACATATCAGTGTGGATGACGGATCACCACCTCAAGCTGAACCTCGGCAAGACGGAGCTGCTCTTCCTCCCGGGGAAGGACTGCCCGTTCCATGATCTCGCCATCACAGTTGACAACTCCATTGTGTCCTCCTCCCAGAGCGCTAAGAACCTTGGCGTGATCCTGGACAACACCCTGTCGTTCTCAACTAACATCAAGGCGGTGGCCCGTTCCTGTAGGTTCATGCTCTACAACATCCGCAGAGTACGACCCTGCCTCACACAGGAAGCGGCGCAGGTCCTAATCCAGGCACTTGTCATCTCCCGTCTGGATTACTGCAACTCGCTGTTGGCTGGGCTCCCTGCCTGTGCCATTAAACCCCTACAACTCATCCAGAACGCCGCAGCCCGTCTGGTGTTCAACCTTCCCAAGTTCTCTCACGTCACCCCGCTCCTCCGCTCTCTCCACTGGCTTCCAGTTGAAGCTCGCATCCGCTACAAGACCATGGTGCTTGCCTACGGAGCTGTGAGAGGAACGGCACCTCAGTACCTCCAGGCTCTGATCAGGCCCTACACCCAAACAAGGGCACTGCGTTCATCCACCTCTGGCCTGCTCGCCTCCCTACCACTGAGGAAGTACAGTTCCCGCTCAGCCCAGTCAAAACTGTTCGCTGCTCTGGCCCCCCAATGGTGGAACAAACTCCCTCACGACGCCAGGACAGCGGAGTCAATCACCACCTTCCGGAGACACCTGAAACCCCACCTCTTTAAGGAATACCTAGGATAGGATAAAGTAATCCTTCTGACCCCCCCCCCTTAAAAGATTTAGATGCACTGTTGTAAAGTGGCTGTTCCACTGGATGTCATAAGGTGAATGCACCAATTTGTAAGTCGCTCTGGATAAGAGCGTCTGCTAAATGACTTAAATGTAAATGTAAATGTTTCTCTGCCTCCCACCACCTCACTAGCTCTTTCTTTCTCTGCCTCCCACCACCTCACTATCTCTCTCTTTCTCTGCCTCCCACCACCTCACTAGCTCTCTCTTTCTTTGCCTCCCACCACCTCACTAGCTCTCTCTTTCTCTGCATCCCACCTCCTCACTAGATCTCTCTTTCTCTGCCTCCCACCACCTCACTAGCTCTCTCTTTCTCTGCATCCCACCTCCTCACTATCTCTCTCTTTCTTTGCCTCCCACCACCTCACTAGCTCTCTCTTTCTCTGCATCCCACCTCCTCACTAGATCTCTCTTCCTCTGCCTCCCACCTCCTCATTAGCTCTCTCTTTCTGCCTCCCACCACCTCACTAGCTCTCTTTCTGCCTCCCACCACCTCACTAGCTCTCTTTCTGCCTCCCACCACCTCACTAGCTCTCTCTTCCTCTGCCTCCCACCTCCTCACTAGCTCTCTCTTTCTCTGCCTCCCACCACCTCACTAGCTCTCTCATTCTCTGCCTCCCACCACCTCACTATCTCTCTCTTTCTCTGCCTCCCACCACCTCACTAGCTCTCTCTTTCTCTGTCTCCCACCACCTCACTAGCTCTCTCTTTCTCTGCCTCCCACCACCTCACTAGCTCTCTCTTTCTCTGCCTCCCACCACCTCACTATCTCTCTCTTTCTCTGCCTCCCACCGCCTCAATAGCTCTCTCTTTCTCTGCCTCCCACCTCCTCACTAGCTCTCTCATTCTCTGCCTCCCACCACCTCACTAGCTCTCTCTTTCTCTGCCTCCCACCACCTCACTATCTCTCTCTTTCTCTGCCTCGCACCTCCTCACTATTTCTCTCTTTCTCTGTCTCCCACCTCCTCACTATCTCTCTCTTTCTCTGCCTCCCACCACCTCACTAGCTCTAACTTTCTCTGCCTCCTACCTCCTCACTAGCTCTCTTTCTGTCTCCCACCACCTCACCTCTCTCTTTCTCTGCCTCCCACCTCCTCACTATCTCTCTCTTTCTCTGTCTCCCACCAGCTCACTATCTCTCTCTTTCTCTGCCTCCCACCACCTCACTATCTCTCTCTTTCTCTGCCTCCCACCACCTCACTAGCTCTCTCTTTCTCTGCCTCCCACCACCTCACTAGCTCTCTCTTTCTCTGCCTCCCACCTCCTCACTATCTATCTCTTTCTCTGTCTCCCACCACCTCACTATCTCTCTCTTTCTCTGCCTCCCACCACCTCACTAGCTCTCTCTTTCTTTGCCTCCCACCACCTCACTAGCTCTCTCTTTCTCTGCCTCCCACCTCCTCACTAGATCTCTCTTTCTCTGCCTCCCACCACCTCACTAGCTCTCTCTTCCTCTGCCTCCCAGCTCCTCATTAGCTCTCTCTTTCTGCCTCCCACCACCTCACTAGCTCTCTTTCTGCCTCCCACCACCTCAAAAGCTCTCTTTCTGCCTCCCACCACCTCACTAGCTCTCTCTTCCTCTGCCTCCCACCTCCCCACTAGCTCTCTCTTCCTCTGCCTCCCACCTCCCCACTAGCTCTCTCATTCTCTGCCTCCCACCACCTCACTATCTCTCTCTTTCTCTGCCTCCCACCACCTCACTAGCTCTCTCTTTCTCTGCCTCCCACCACCTCACTAGCTCTCTCTTCCTCTGCCTCCCACCTCCCCACTAGCTCTCTCTTCCTCTGCCTCCCACCTCCCCACTAGCTCTCTCATTCTCTGCCTCCCACCACCTCACTATCTCTCTCTTTCTCTGCCTCCCACCACCTCACTAGCTCTCTCTTTCTCTGCCTCCCACCACCTCACTAGCTCTTTCTTTCTCTGCCTCGCACCTCCTCACTATCTCTCTCTTTTTCTGCCTCCCACCATC
The DNA here is from genome assembly GCF_029448725.1 of Salvelinus fontinalis. Lineage (NCBI taxonomy): Eukaryota > Metazoa > Chordata > Actinopteri > Salmoniformes > Salmonidae > Salvelinus > Salvelinus fontinalis. The sequence continues at coordinate 18,531 of NW_026600907.1, forward strand.
TCACTAGCTCTCTCTTTCTTTGCCTCCCACCACCTCACAAGCTCTCTCTTTCTCTGCCTCATACCTCCTCACTAGCTCTCTCTTTCTCTGCCTCCCGCCTCCTCACTATTTCTCTCTTTCTCTGTCTCCCACCTCCTCACTAGCTCTCTTTCTGCCTCCCACCACCTCACTAGCTCTCTCTTTCTGCCTCCCGCCTCCTCACTAGCTCTCCCTTTCTCTGCCTCCCAGCACCTCACTAGCTCTTTCTTTCTCTGCCTCCCGCCTCCTCACTATCTCTCTCTTTCTCTGTCTCCCACCTCCTCACTAGCTCTCTCTTTCTCTGCCTCGCACCACCTCACTATCTCTCTCTTTCTCTGCCTCGCACCTCCTCACTATCTCTGTCTTTTTCTGCCTCCCTCCACCTCACTAGCTCTCTCTTTCTCTGCCTCATACCTCCTCACTAGCTCTCTCTTTCTCTGCCTCCCGCATCCTCACTATTTCTCTCTTTCTCTGTCTCCCACCTCCTCACTAGCTCTCTTTCTGCCTCCCACCACCTCATTAGCTCTCTTTCTGCCTCCCACCTCCTCACTATCTCTCTCTTTCTCTGCCTCCCACCACCTCACTATCTCTCTCTTTCTCTGCCTCGCACCACCTCACTATCTCTCTCTTTCTCTGCCTCGCACCTCCTCACTATCTCTGTCTTTTTCTGCCTCCCTCCACCTCACTAGCTCTCTCTTTCTTTGCCTCCCACCTCCTCACTATCTCTCTCTTTCTCTGTCTCCCACCAGCTCACTATCTCTCTCTTTCTCTGCCTCCCACCACCTCACTATCTCTCTCTTTCTCTGCCTCCCACCACCTCACTAGCTCTCTCTTTCTCTGCCTCCCACCACCTCACTAGCTCTCTCTTTCTCTGCCTCCCACCTCCTCACTATCTATCTCTTTCTCTGTCTCCCACCACCTCACTATCTCTCTCTTTCTCTGCCTCCCACCACCTCACTAGCTCTCTCTTTCTTTGCCTCCCACCACCTCACTAGCTCTCTCTTTCTCTGCCTCCCACCTCCTCACTAGATCTCTCTTTCTCTGCCTCCCACCACCTCACTAGCTCTCTCTTCCTCTGCCTCCCAGCTCCTCATTAGCTCTCTCTTTCTGCCTCCCACCACCTCACTAGCTCTCTTTCTGCCTCCCACCACCTCAAAAGCTCTCTTTCTGCCTCCCACCACCTCACTAGCTCTCTCTTCCTCTGCCTCCCACCTCCCCACTAGCTCTCTCTTCCTCTGCCTCCCACCTCCCCACTAGCTCTCTCATTCTCTGCCTCCCACCACCTCACTATCTCTCTCTTTCTCTGCCTCCCACCACCTCACTAGCTCTCTCTTTCTCTGCCTCCCACCACCTCACTAGCTCTCTCTTCCTCTGCCTCCCACCTCCCCACTAGCTCTCTCTTCCTCTGCCTCCCACCTCCCCACTAGCTCTCTCATTCTCTGCCTCCCACCACCTCACTATCTCTCTCTTTCTCTGCCTCCCACCACCTCACTAGCTCTCTCTTTCTCTGCCTCCCACCACCTCACTAGCTCTTTCTTTCTCTGCCTCGCACCTCCTCACTATCTCTCTCTTTTTCTGCCTCCCACCATCTCACTAGCTCTCTCTTTCTTTGCCTCCCACCACCTCACAAGCTCTCTCTTTCTCTGCCTCATACCTCCTCACTAGCTCTCTCTTTCTCTGCCTCCCGCCTCCTCACTATTTCTCTCTTTCTCTGTCTCCCACCTCCTCACTAGCTCTCTTTCTGCCTCCCACCACCTCACTAGCTCTCTCTTTCTGCCTCCCGCCTCCTCACTAGCTCTCCCTTTCTCTGCCTCCCAGCACCTCACTAGCTCTTTCTTTCTCTGCCTCCCGCCTCCTCACTATCTCTCTCTTTCTCTGTCTCCCACCTCCTCACTAGCTCTCTCTTTCTCTGCCTCGCACCACCTCACTATCTCTCTCTTTCTCTGCCTCGCACCTCCTCACTATCTCTGTCTTTTTCTGCCTCCCTCCACCTCACTAGCTCTCTCTTTCTCTGCCTCATACCTCCTCACTAGCTCTCTCTTTCTCTGCCTCCCGCATCCTCACTATTTCTCTCTTTCTCTGTCTCCCACCTCCTCACTAGCTCTCTTTCTGCCTCCCACCACCTCATTAGCTCTCTTTCTGCCTCCCACCTCCTCACTATCTCTCTCTTTCTCTGCCTCCCACCACCTCACTATCTCTCTCTTTCTCTGCCTCGCACCACCTCACTATCTCTCTCTTTCTCTGCCTCGCACCTCCTCACTATCTCTGTCTTTTTCTGCCTCCCTCCACCTCACTAGCTCTCTCTTTCTTTGCCTCCCACCACCTCACTAGCTCTCTCTTTCTCTTCCTCCCACCTCCTCACTAGTTCTCTTTCTCTGTCTCCCACCTCACCTGCTCTCTCTTTCTCTGCCTCCCACCTCCTCACTAGCTCTCTTTCTCTGTCTCAGATCTCCTCACCTACTCTCTCTTTCTCTGCCTCCCACCTCCTCACTAGCTCTCCCTTTCTCTGCCTCCCACCACCTCACTATCTCTCTCTTTCTCTGCCTCCCACCACCTCACTAGTTCTCTCTTTTTCTGCCTCCCACCAACTCACTATCTCTCTCTTTCTCTGCATCCCACCACCTCACTATCTCTCTCTTTCTCTTCCTCCCACCACCTCACTAGCTCTCTCTTTCTTTCCCTCCAACCTACTCACATGCTCTCTCTTTCTCTGCCTCCCACCTCCTCACTAGGTCTCTCTTTCTCTGCCTCCCACCTCCTCACTAGGTCTCTCTTTCTCTGCCTCCCGCCACCTCACTAGCTCTCTCTTTCTCTGCCTCCCACCACCTCACTAGTTCTCTCTTTTTCTGCCTCCCAACAACTCACTATCTCTCTCTTTCTCTGCATCCCACCACCTCACTATCTCTCTCTTTCTCTTCCTCCCACCACCTCACTAGCTCTCTCTTTCTTTACCTCCCACCTCCTCACTATCTCTCTCTTTCTCTGCCTCCCACCACCTTACTAGCTCTCTCTTTCTCTGCCTACCACCACCTCACTATCTTTCTCTTTCTCTCCCTCCCACCACCTCACTAGCTCTCTCTTTCTTTCCCTCCCACCTCCTCACTATCTCTCTCTTTCTCTGCCTCCCACCACCTAACTAGCTCTCTCTTTCTCTGCCTCCCGCCACCTCACTATCTCTTTCTTTCTCTGCCTCCCACCTACTCACTATCTCTCTCTTTCTCTGCCTCCAACCTACTCACATGCTCTCTCTTTCTCTGCCTCCCACCACCTCACTATCTCTCTCTTTCTCTTCCTCCCACCACCTCACTAGCTCTCTCTTTCTTTACCTCCCACCTCCTCACTATCTCTCTCTTTCTCTGCCTCCCACCACCTTACTAGCTCTCTCTTTCTCTGCCTCCCACCACCTCACTAGCTCTCTCTTTATCTGCCTCCCACCACCTCACTATCTCTCTTTCTCTGCCTACCACCACCTCACTATCTTTCTCTTTCTCTCACTCCCACCACCTCACTAGCTCTCTCTTTCTTTCCCTCCCACCTCCTCACTATCTCTCTCTTTCTCTGCCTCCCACCACCTAACTAGCTCTCTCTTTCTCTGCCTCCCGCCACCTCACTATCTCTTTCTTTCTCTGCCTCCCACCTACTCACTATCTCTCTCTTTCTCTGCCTCCCGCCACCTCACTATCTCTCTCTTTCTCTGCCTCCCACCACCTCACTATCTCTCTCTTTCTCTGTCTCCCACCTCCTCACTAGCTCTCTTTCTGCCTCCCACCACCTCATTAGCTCTCTTTCTGCCTCCCACCTCCTCACTAGCTCTCTCATTCTCTGCCTCCCACCACCTCACTAGCTCTCTCTTTCTCTGCCTCCCACCACCTCACTATCTCTCTCTTTCTCTGCCTCGCACCTCCTCACTATCTCTGTCTTTTTCTGCCTCCCTCCACCTCACTAGCTCTCTCTTTCTTTGCCTCCCACCACCTCACTAGCTCTCTCTTTCTCTTCCTCCCACCTCCTCACTAGTTCTCTTTCTCTGTCTCCCACCTCACCTGCTCTCTCTTTCTCTGCCTCCCACCTCCTCACTAGCTCTCTTTCTCTGTCTCAGATCTCCTCACCTACTCTCTCTTTCTCTGCCTCCCACCTCCTCACTAGCTCTCCCTTTCTCTGCCTCCCACCACCTCACTATCTCTCTCTTTCTCTGCCTCCCACCACCTCACTAGTTCTCTCTTTTTCTGCCTCCCACCAACTCACTATCTCTCTCTTTTTCTGCATCCCACCACCTCACTATCTCTCTCTTTCTCTTCCTCCCACCACCTCACTAGCTCTCTCTTTCTTTCCCTCCAACCTACTCACATGCTCTCTCTTTCTCTGCCTCCCACCTCCTCACTAGGTCTCTCTTTCTCTGCCTCCCACCTCCTCACTAGGTCTCTCTTTCTCTGCCTCCCGCCACCTCACTAGCTCTCTCTTTCTCTGTCTCCCACCACCTCACTAGTTCTCTCTTTTTCTGCCTCCCAACAACTCACTATCTCTCTCTTTCTCTGCATCCCACCACCTCACTATCTCTCTCTTTCTCTTCCTCCCACCACCTCACTAGCTCACTCTTTCTTTACCTCCCACCTCCTCACAATCTCTCTCTTTCTCTGCCTCCCACCACCTCACTAGCTCTCTCTTTATCTGCCTCCCACCACCTCACTATCTCTCTTTCTCTGCCTACCACCACCTCACTATCTTTCTCTTTCTCTCCCTCCCACCACCTCACTAGCTCTCTCTTTCTTTCCCTCCCACCTCCTCACTATCTCTCTCTTTCTCTGCCTCCCACCACCACACTAGCTCTCTCTTTCTCTTCCTCCCACCTCCTCACTAGTTCTCTTTCTCTGTCTCCCACCTCACCTGCTCTCTCTTTCTCTGCCTCCCACCTCCTCACTAGCTCTCTTTCTCTGTCTCAGATCTCCTCACCTACTCTCTCTTTCTCTGCCTCCCACCTCCTCACTAGCTCTCCCTTTCTCTGCCTCCCACCACCTCACTATCTCTCTCTTTCTCTGCCTCCCACCACCTCACTAGTTCTCTCTTTTTCTGCCTCCCACCAACTCACTATCTCTCTCTTTTTCTGCATCCCACCACCTCACTATCTCTCTCTTTCTCTTCCTCCCACCACCTCACTAGCTCTCTCTTTCTTTCCCTCCAACCTACTCACATGCTCTCTCTTTCTCTGCCTCCCACCTCCTTACTAGGTCTCTCTTTCTCTGCCTCCCACCTCCTCACTAGGTCTCTCTTTCTCTGCCTCCCGCCACCTCACTAGCTCTCTCTTTCTCTGTCTCCCACCACCTCACTAGTTCTCTCTTTTTCTGCCTCCCAACAACTCACTATCTCTCTCTTTCTCTGCATCCCACCACCTCACTATCTCTCTCTTTCTCTTCCTCCCACCACCTCACTAGCTCTCTCTTTCTTTACCTCCCACCTCCTCACTATCTCTCTCTTTCTCTGCCTCCCACCACCTTACTAGCTCTCTCTTTCTCTGCCTCCCACCACCTCACTAGCTCTCTCTTTATCTGCCTCCCACCACCTCACTATCTCTCTTTCTCTGCCTACCACCACCTCACTATCTTTCTCTTTCTCTCCCTCCCACCACCTCACTAGCTCTCTCTTTCTTTCCCTCCCACCTCCTCACTATCTCTCTCTTTCTCTGCCTCCCACCACCACACTAGCTCTCTCTTTCTCTGCCTCCCACCACCTCACTAGCTCTCTCTTTCTCTGCCTCCCGCCACCTCACTATCTCTTTCTTTCTCTGCCTCCCACCTACTCACTATCTCTCTCTTTCTCTGCCTCCCGCCACCTCACAATCTCTCTCTTTCTCTGCCTCCCACCACCTCACTATCTCTCTCTATCTCTGCCTCCCACCACCTCACTATCTCTCTCTATCTCTGCCTCCCACCTCCTCACCTGCTCTCTCTTTCTCCCACCACCTCACTATCTCTCTCTTTCTCTGTCTCCCACCACCTCACTAGCTCTCTCTTTCTCTGCCTCCCACCACCTCACTCTCTCTTTCTCTGCCTCCCACCACGTCACTAGCTCTTTCTTTCTCTGCCTCCCACCACCTCAATAGCTCTCTCATTCTCTGCCTCCCACCACCTCACCTGTTCTCTCTTTCTCTGCCTCCCACCACCGCACTCTCTCTCTTTCTCTGCCTCCCACCACCTCACTAACTCTCTCATTCTCTGCCTCCCACCACCTCACCTGCTCTCTCTTTCTCTGCCTCCCACCTCCTCATATGCTCTCTCTTTCTCTGCCTCCCACCTCCTCACTAGAGCTCTCGTTCTCTGCCTCCCACCACCTCACTATCTCTCTCTTTCTCTGTCTCCCACCACATCACTAGCTCTCTCTTTATCTGACTCCCACCTCCTCACAATCTCTCTCTTTCTGTCCCTCCCACCACCACACTACCTCTCTCTTTCTCTGCCTCCCACCTCCTCACTATCGCTCACTTTCTCTGCCTCCCACCACCTCACCAGCTCTCTCTTTCTCTCCCTCCCACCACCTCACTAGCTCTCTCTTTATCTGCCTCAAACCACCTCACTAGTTCTCTTTCAATGCCTCTCGCCACCTCACGAGCTCTCTCTTTCTCTGCCTCCCACCTCCTCATGTCTTGTCTTTGACTATGCCAGATTGATTGCTATGACATGCTATTCTATAAAATTATTTCTCCGTAATTAATATTACCTGATTGAACTAATCATGTAAGTATTAATTAACTAGAGAGGGACACCACGAAATAATATTTATAGAGCTGTTATCTTTCGAATAAACTCTTAAAGATTTTGTAATATTTTACTAAATAGCTGTCACATTAATCGTCATTATATTCAGTCTCATCTGAAAGTTGTAAGTCCTTGATTATCTGCAAGAATCCTGGCTAACAAGTTGAATCAGCAATACAAAATTGGGTTTAATTATTTATTTACTAAATACCTAACCAATCACACAGAATCACACATATACAATTAGATCATAACTTGATCACAAATTACGTCATACAGAAAACGTCCCTAGCGGGCGGAATAGATATGACAGCTTGTTACACAAAGGGAATGGGCTGAGTCTTAGTGAAAGAGCGGGAGATTCGGAACAGGGCAAAAGCTGTGCTCTCGTAAATCAGTATCTGATGCATTCTAAATTACCGCCCATTTGAGAAAGAAAATGCAATACATATTTACTCTGAGCTGCGCTTCAGTAGGTTGGTGGTAGATGGAAGAACGTATCGCCAACTCGAGTCCTCTGTCCTTTGGAGAATGTCTCTGGTTGTCACGGGATACTTTGTAGTAACGTTGTGTGTGGAAGACGGGATACTCGGACTGTCCTTCCTAACCTGCGTTTGTAGCAGCTGTTGCCAACTCAACGGCTAGGAGATATCACTTCTGTAGTGAACACGAGTTCAAAGTTCATACCATTCACAATCAAAGTCCATGCTGATGTTGGCTTCATCTATAGTGATTATCTGAACCATTCTGACCCTGGATCGTCATCCTAGAGTACCCGGAACAGGAAGTTATTTTCTTGTCTCTGGCTTTATATAGTGGAGGGAGAGGGGTGTGTCTGAAAAGTCTATTACCCAGGTCTCTTCACAGGGGCGGACCACTGTGAGCAGAGAAACTTATGAAAGCACAGATCTCTCATTTGGAAGCTAAAATTACAATTCATCTCTTCACAAATAATGTCATATTCAAACATTTGAATTAAACAACAATTCCATGTGAATCCGATATCTCTGACATTTAGACTTTGCGCAGTAGAGTTTATGTCATTCAATCCTTGATGAGAATGTGTCAGAGGGCAACCGACCTGACACAATATACCTTAAGTACCACCGCATATGTTCAGTTGGTCGAATTACCAGAATATAGTTCATTTCCCCCAACTTCTGATGTTACCCAGAATCTCTATGTTAACCCATGGGTTTCCTCATGTCACATCAGTTATAGTAGGGAGAGAGAAAAAGGGGGAAAGAGGTATTTATGACTGTCGTAAACCTACCCCCAACCCAACGTCATGACAGTCCCCCCATGTTGGGTTCAATCTTGCGATTAACCTGCATGTTGCAAACCAACATACAAATGACCGTGGGTTGTCCTGGTTTGTGGACTATCGTTGTGGTCCCCATCTGGTGGTCGACCCTGGTAGGGTTTCTGCGAATGAAGAAGACTGCTCCATGGCTGGACAGCAGATGTCCAGTTGGTGATCGCTGTGGCAGTCCCCCCTCTGGTGTGGTCAACCCGGGTAGGGTGTCTGCAAATGAAGAAGTCAGCTTCATGGCTGGACAGCAGATGTCCAGTTGGTGATCGCTGTTGCAGTCCCCCCTCTGGTGTGGTTGACCTGGGTAGGGTGTCCAGACTGGAAGATCTGGGCAGTAACTTAGGCAGATGTTAACAACGCACACACACTCATGAAATATATCATTACATTTCCTCCCAAATGAGCGGCGTTGTGGCACTAACTGATGGTTGTATGGGGAAGCTGTTTATGGCTATCACTTTCTACATGCCGAAGAAAATGAAACAAAATGAATGAAAGCATAAACAAAACAAAATATAGTTATGCCACCTTAACCATCTAATTGGACTGTATTCTATCTACGTCCATGGTCTTGGCAAAATGACCCTATCATGGCATTGTCTAATGTCATATCTAGGGCTCTTCTAATTTGCGGGGTGTTGGTTAGGGTACTATCCTAAGTTGATAACTATATGATACGTCTACAGCTGTAAGGCACTAGTTTTGGGCAGTCTACAGGGATGACCTATGGACTTCTGAGAAGAAAACTGGTGAGTTCTGTAGCTGTAGAGTTAAAGGCCTCAAAATAAATGTTCAACTTTACTAAGGCTGGTATTTTGCTCGGACCCTTAAGTGATCCTAGCATAAATCCTAATTGGATGTTCCGTTTTACATGTGCGTTTATGCTTACGCAAGCACACATGCCAAGGGAAGGAAACCTATTATTCTGGCAGATTACAACTTGTTCAGAATGAGTCTGACGTAGTCAGGTAATTTTCAGGTCAATGCCTGGAGGTCAGTCAGAATTGGTGTCGAAGGAGTCTGTAGTGGTTTTACTACCAGTCACTGTCTTCCACTATTGTAGTGGCAGTAGGTATGGAGAAATATACTTCATAGCTATGTTATGCACGGAGGAGCTAACCTCATGACGGAAGTACTGTAAGTATTAGACCAGTCGTACGTGGTGTGATCGTGGTTCTTGACTTCTAATAACTTTTCTCCTGTACGGAGGATTCTATTTATTAGTGGCGTGTGTAACCATTGGAAGAGTGCAATGGAGATTCCCTTCCCCGTGCTGCACTCTGAGTGACTCCTATGTTGCTATTATCAGTAGCAATTTAACTTGTGAGGTTACTAATCCTCTTACTGAGTGTTGCTGGGCTGACTGTGGTATTGGTACTGGTACTCAAGGGGTCCAGTTGTCCAACCGATTTATTCTGAAATGTTATCCTACAGGAATACATGATTAGAGCATTTTACTAGTTGTCTTGTAGTGACTACTACACAAGGCAAGCAATGATTATTGTTGCCATTTGTTTTGGAGGTGGGCAAGTCCACTGGACTTCCTTTACGACCAGTGTGGTACACCTCAGTCCTATCTTAGATGTGTTCTAAGAGGCCCCTAGACAGGAAATATGTCTGCTCCTCACTGTTCTCAAAGGGGAGTTTACAACTAGATTTGATTTATGCTCTGGCGGGCTCGTACGGTGTTGTCCATAGTCTCGACCCCCCCCACCGGCCTCGATAAGGCTCATCATGGGTCTGGGCTACTATTCCCCCCCTTTGCGTCTCGGGACCCCCCCACCAGCATGTGGTGTTGGTATCCGAGGCGCAAACGAAAGGTTCGGACCCTATGTACGAGTTGTCAGTGGCCGCGTTATTATGAGAATGGCTGCAACCTTTCAACCAAATCTCCTGGTGTTTGTGCTTCAACACCCTCAGCGGCTGTCGAGGTCTGTCAGTCACCACCGCGTCCGCGCGTGGCAACCTCTTCAGTACCTGCGAACTGAGACGAGGATATCGGTCTGTGATATCGCAAAGTGTTTCACCAGTGGGAATCATCGGGTCAGTTGCTGGACTGACGCCATTAGTGTCATTGTAAGGGTTGACAGTCCCCCACAAAGCGGAAGGTGTATCATCGGAAGCAGAGTATACTCTGCGCATCGATGTTTTTCTTGCTGAGACAGCCGCAGTGCTTGCGGAAGTGTCCGAAGGGCAAGAGAAGTTCATCTCAACTACCGTATTGCACGACTGCACGGAGGAGGGAAGTAGCGCATTCACAGAGACAGCTGGCTCGAAATCATGAAAAGAATTGTCAATCAGATTGGCTGATGGAATGTTTTGAGATATCGTAATATCTCCTTGGATCGGATTCTGCCCCAAGAGGGTTTTAAACGTCTTTTTCCCAAGGGGTGCTTTTGACAGATATCCCTCGTGACTGACTGTGTTGCAGCTAGCGTTAGGGGAAGACAGTGTGGTCAGTGGAGAAGGCACTGTGGCCTGTGACCATACCTGGTTGGTTTTCCAATCCATCAATGGGAGTAACCGATCCATCAAGTCTGCTCCAAGTAGCAGGGGTACAGTTTCGAGGCTAGTAAGATACACAGGGTGGACGAGCGATAAGTCCTTGAAGTGTAGTTTCAGCATGACTCTCAATGTGAGAGGCGAGGTAGTCTGAGTGACCCCTCGAAGTGTAGTGTCGCATCGTTCCACTTTTAACCAGTTGGCTTCAAAGCCCCTTTCAGATCATCAAACAATGTTTGAGAGATGAGTGATATTGTCGCTCCCGAATCAATTAGCGCATGACAAGTTAAGCAGTCCTCCAGGACTGTTTCCAGGTATGGTCGTTTAGATTCGTGGTTAGTGGACATGTTCCCCACAAAGTGGAGTGGTCTTTCGCAACAACGTGATGTGTCAATTCTGTTCAAGGTGGAAGCAGATTGACTTTTACGATTTTGAGTGGGCTTGGCTTTAATAACCTGTCTAGGATCAGCGTGCCGCTAGCGGCACACCCCCCCCCCCCCCCCCCCCACTGAAAAACCAGTGCCGCGAAATTCAAAAAAAATATTTTTTTAAAATATTTAACTTTCACACATTAAAGTCCAATACAGCTAATGAAAGACACAGATCTTGTGAATCCAGTCAACATGTCCGATTTTTAAAATGTTTTACAGGGAAGACACAATATGTAAAGATGTACATCTATTACCTAAAAATACATTAGCATAATCCACCATCTTTTATTTGTCCACCAACACCAGTAGCCATCACCAATTCGGCTAAACTAAGATATTTATAGCCCCTAACCAACAAAAAAACTCATCAGATGACAGTCTGATAACATATTTATGGTATGGGATAGGTTTTGTTAGAAAAAAGTGCATATTTCAGGTAGATGGCATAGGTTACAATTGCACCCACCGTCACAAATGGAATAGAAAAACTACTTAGAGCAACGTGTTTACCTACTTACTAATCATCAAACATTTCGTAAAAATACACAGCATACACGAATCGAAAGACACAGATCCTGTGAATACAGACAATATTTCAGATTTTCTAAGTGTCTTACAGCGAAAACACAATAAATCGTTATATTAGCATAGCACATAGCACATAGCAGCCCAGCATTGATTCTAGCCAAAGTGAGCGATAACGTCAACATCGCCAAAAATATATTTATTTTTTCACTAACCTTCTCAGAATTCTTCAGATGACACTCCTGTAACATCATATTACACAATCCATATAGAGTTTGATCGAAAACGTTTATATTTAGCCACCAAAATCATGGTTAGACAATGTGAAATGTAGCTCAGCTGGTCACAAAATGTCCTTGCGCCACTTAGACAGTGATCTACTCTTATACATAAATACTCATAAACGTGACTAAAAAATATAGGGTGGACAGGGATTGATAGACAATTTAATTCTTAATACAATTGCGGAATTACATTTTTTAATTTATCCTTACTTTTCAATACAGTTTGCGCCAAGCGAAGCTACGTCAAAAAACATGGCGTCCTAAGCCACTAAAATGTTTCGACAGAAACACGATTTATCATAATAAAAATGTCCTACTTTGAGCTGTTCTTCCATCAGTATCTTGGGCAAAGGATCCTTTCTTGGGAGTAATCGTCTTTTGGTGGAAAGCTGTCCTCTTGCCATGTGGAAATGCCAACTGCGTTCGGGATGAACTGAAAAGCGTGCCCAGCTATTCACATCGTTTCAAAAATAAATGTCCCAAAATCGCACTAAACGGATATAAATTGCTATAAAACGCTTTAAATTAACTACCTTATGATGTTTTTAACTCCTATAACGAGTGAAAAGATGACCGGAGAAATATAACAGGCTAAACTAACGCTTGGAACAGGGGCGGCTCGGTGTCCTCCACGCGCGTTACGCACCAAGAAAAGACTTGCTAGCTACAGGGTTTTTTAATTTATAGGGCCTGTGAACGCGCAATCGACCCCATTGGAATCGTCATCACGTAAAGGCATCCAGGGGAAGACGTAAGAAGTGTCCGTATAGTCATAGCAATAACAGTGCCCTTTTAACTGACTTCAGAACAGTGGCCAACATTTCTGAAATCTGACTCCATGTCAGGGAAATTGCTGTAGAATGGGCTCTGTTCCACTTAGAGACAAAATTTCAACTCCTATAGAAACTATAGACTGTTTTCTATCCAATAATAATAATAATATGCATATTGTACGATCAAGGATTTTGTGGGAAGCCGTTTCAAAAATTACCCAATTAGCATAAATAGTCTCAACAGCGCCCCCATCCTCAACAGGTTAATGAAGCGTTTGACCTTTTTCTTCGCAACCTTTGTATCAGAGTTTATAGACGAAGCCCGTGGGCTTGTTTCTTGGTCAATCGGGCCCTGGATAGGGTCTCGAGTGAAAGCAGGAGGGATTTGAATTTTAACGTCCTTGCTATGGGTGTTAATTCCTGCGGACCTGGAGTCCGGTAATTCCCTGTCTATTCCTTGTGACTTATCTTTTACCCTTTTCTCAAATGTTTCTCGCTTTAGTTCTTCACCTAGTGGAACTTCTGGAGAACATTGGTCTACGTTTTGATCATCCTTCAACCCTTTGTTACCCTTGTGCTCTGACACTTGTGTGGGTTGGGTGCAGGAACGTAGTGAACAGGTCGATTGTAGCGGTAGTCGTTTTGATGGCGACGTGCTTTACGGTTATTTCGACCGTTTGGGTAGCCATCCAACGCGTCCTCTATGTCAGCTAGGAACGTCTCAGTATCGTTTGGCTGACCTGGAACGGGGTCAAAGGTGGGGAAATACTTGACGAGTTTGTCAAGGTATTCCGCGTCAAGCGGGCGGAGAGGGTGGGCTTTCTCCTGTGGGGAAAGTGGGGCCAAAAGGCCAAGAGGAGAAGCCAAGCTTTGGCTTTGTTGGCCAAGAGGCGCCATATTACTCAGTGCCGAATGGCCAAGCGGAGAAGACTGGGGGACACCTGACGGAGGCAATGTCTGAAACCTATCGTCTCCACTCCTTTGAGTACCGGGCTCCGGTTGCTTGGATGGATAGTCACGCTGTAGCGCGTGACCCTTCTGGACTTCCTCCAGATGGTACCTAAGGGTGGTATTCTGCTGCATTGCAGATTCCACTTGAGCGCTTAGAGTACTGATTTTGGACACGTGAGTGTCGCACTTGCTCCTTTCGGTCTCAAACTTATCTGTCATGGTTTGCAAATAGAGGTCTTGAGTACGGAGCGAGAGATTCAGTGATGAGATTTCTTCCGCTTGCTTAGAAATCAAGATTTCCATCTTCATCCCCCGAGTTCTCTCATCATTCATTTGGTCAGCGACTTCAATGAGTTCTGCTGATTTGTCATCCAACTTCGTCATTGTGTTCATCAACTGATCGTCTTTGGTCTGCAGAATTTTGAGTAGAACCGTGTTACTCTGAGTAACGTTCAATAAAACTACCTGCATGTTATCAAATTGCGCCCTCCTATTTGTAGATAACGCAACAGATTTATCTAGTTTGGAGTGGACTACCTCGTATTTAGTTTTGGCTAAATTGAGTTGTTCCTGGAGACAACGATTTTGTTGAAGAGTTTGTGCTCGTTCATTGTCATAAGTATGGCCATGGCCTTTTTATATTTTATTTATTTATACATATATCTGTTTGCCTTCACCTCCCTTATCTCACCTCACTTGCTCACATTGTATATAGACTTATTTTTTTTCACTGTATTATTGACTATATGTTTGTTTTTACTCCATGTGTAACTATGTGTTGTTGTATGTGTCGAACTGCTTTGCTTTATCTTGGCCAGGTCGCAATTGTAAATGAGAACGTGTTCTCAATTTGCCTACCTGGTTAAATAAAGGTTAAATAAAAAATAAATAAAAAATTTTGCAATTACTTTCAATTGTTCAGATTTCAAACGCAGTTCCTCGACTAGCAGAATGTTTTCATTTCCTGCTTTTGTCAATAGTGGCTCAGTTCTCTCCGCCTGTACCCCAATGCTAGCCATGACTGGCACGTGCTTCAGCTGTGCACGGTGGTATTGAACCGATGCCACATTTTTATGGCGATACATCAGTGCAAAAGTGGGGAGAACCGTCACAAAGCCTGTGTTTGATGGTTGATTTTGGAGAGCGTTCGCAATTTCGGCTGTTTTTTAACTAATGGCATAATTAGGGTTGGTATCGCTGCTGAGGTCAGAGATCGATCCTTTTATGGGTGGAGGTTCACTACTTAGCGGAGGAGTGGTGACCCCCTCCTTTGGTAGCTTGCACATTATTAGAAAAGTTTAGAGGAAAAATTTTCCCTAAATTTATTCAAAGTTTGGGTTTAGAATTAATTGGAAGCTGCAAAGACAAGTTGAATCTATTTATAGATGTTGACGAACTACCAGTACTGTACCAGTAATGTGGAAGTTGGACGTGAATGAATTTGCAAAAGCAAATTGAATTAATTAATCAATTCCAATGATTAATCCTACCTGTGTAGGCTATCTGGGTATTAAACTTTAATTAACATGAGATGTGGCTTCATCTAGGTTAATATAATAAGTTTAAAAGTGTCTCATTTGATTGGAAGAACATTAAATTATGTTCAACAATTTAACTTATTAAGTTGAATGAGACGGTAATCCATAAAATCTCTGTTGATTGGATATCATCAGTGTAAAACAGTAGACCAAATGTTGGGCACATTCAACACTGTGGCACTTCTCCCTAAGGCCGAAACCACATTGGATTCCCGCTGGGCGGGGCTTCTGTCAATACTGGATTACTGAATGGGTTTTGAATAACCCAAATTTTACTGATTGATCAATTTAATGATAAATCAAACCTGTATAGGCAATTTGTGAATTAACCTGAGAAGTGCTTAATCTAGGTTAGTTTGGAAAAAGTTTGCAATGTCTTATTTAAAGAACTAAACAAAAACAAAAGCTATTTTTTTTCTTGTTAGCTTTAGCACCTCGTGCTAGCTAACCCTCCTTTGTGCCTGAAAATGTAGCACGTAGGATTCCTTTGGCAGGGAAAAGGTTTTACTAATAACGTATTATGTTCAAACCCTTTTCGGCGTTTTTTGACGATGTTTTAACCGGAACACGCTGCAAACATGAAAAGCACCGTGTTCTCTTCGAGTTGAATCGCGAGAGAGAAAGAGATAATTATCGCTGGTCACTCTATATCTCCTGAATTTCAATCGGCTGGCTCTTTGTCCTCGCTCGAGAAATTAATAATGACCTGCCCTACCAGCGTATGAAACGCGCCAGGCAGAAATAGCCCTGCGTTTGACCAAACACACTATTTCTCAGATTTCTATAATTAACATATAAGAAATGTATTCGCTTATGTTATCCACTGACTACGTCAGAGAACAGCGCGGGAACCTCCGCGCACACACAACAATGCCTGTCTATCACTCCAAAAATGCGTATAATAAACTTGGTATATTATGTAAACTGCTTTTCAATTTTATACAGGCTGAATCAAAATGAAAACCTCATTCTATCTTAGACTCCTCGCAGGGGGCACCATTATGTCGTGTCTTTGACTATGCCAGATTGATTGCTATGACATGCTATTCTATAAAATTATTTCTCCGTAATTAATATTACCTGATTGAACTAATCATGTAAATATTAATTAACTAGAGAGGGACACCATGAAAGAATATTTATAGAGCTGTTATCTTTCGAATAAACTCTTAAAGATTTTGTAATATTTTACTAAATAGCCGTCACATTAATCGTCATTATATTCAGTCTCATCTGAAAGTTGTAAGTCCTTGATTATCTGCAAGAATCCTGGCTAACAAGTTGAATCAGCAATACAAAATTGGGTTTAATTATTTATTTACTAAATACCTAACCAATCACACAGAATCACACATATACAATTAGATCATAACTTGATCACAAATTACGTCATACAGAAAACGTCCCTAGCGGGCGGAATAGATATGACAGCTTGTTACACAAAGGGAATGGGCTGAGTCTTAGTGAAAGAGCGGGAGATTCGGAACAGGGCAAAAGCTGTGCTCTCGTAAATCAGTATCTGATGCATTCTAAATTACCGCCCATTTGAGAAAGAAAATGCAATACATATTTACTCTGAGCTGCGCTTCAGTAGGTTGGTGGTAGATGGAAGAACGTATCGCCAACCCGAGTCCTCTGTCCTTTGGAGAATGTCTCTGGTTGTCACGGGATACTTTGTAGTAACGTTGTGTGTGGAAGACGGGATACTCGGACAGTCCTTCCTAACCTGCGTTTGTAGCAGCTGTTGCCAACTCAACGGCTAGGAGATATCACTTCTGTAGTGAACACGAGTTCAAAGTTCATACCATTCACAATCAAAGTCCATGCTGATGTTGGCTTCATCTATAGTGATTATCTGAACCATTCTGACCCTGGATCGTCATCCTAGAGTACCCGGAACAGGAAGTTATTTTCTTGTCTCTGGCTTTATATAGTGGAGGGAGAGGGGTGTGTCTGAAAAGTCTATTACCCAGGTCTCTTCACAGGGGCGGACCACTGTGAGCAGAGAAACTTATGAAAGCACAGATCTCTCATTTGGAAGCTAAAATTACATTTCATCTCTTCACAAATAATGTCATATTCAAACATTTGAATTAAACAACAATTCCATGTGAATCCGATATCTCTGACATTTTGACTTTGCGCAGTAGAGTTTATGTCATTCAATCCTTGATGAGAATGTGTCAGAGGGCAACCGCATATGTTCAGTTGGTCGAATTACCAGAATATAGTTAATTTCCCCCAACTTCTGATGTTACCCAGAATCTCTATGTTAACCCATGGGTTTCCTTATGTCACATCAGTTATAGTAGGGAGAGAGAAAAAGGGGGAACGAGGTATTTATGACTGTCGTAAACCTACCCCCAACCCAACGTCATGACACTCAGTAGCTCTCTTTTTCTCTGCCTCCCACCTCGTCACTAGCTCTCTCTTTCTCTGTCTCCCACCTCCTCACCTGCTCTCTCTTTCTCTTTCTCCCACCACCTCACTATCTCTCTCTTTCTCTGTCTCCCACCACCTCACTAGCTCTCTCTTTCTCTGCCTCCCACCACCTCACTATCTCTCTCTTTCTCTGCCTCCCACCACGTCACTAGCTCTTTCTTTCTCTGCCTCCCACCACCTCACTATCTCTCTCTTTCTCTGCCTCCCACCACCTCACTATCTCTCTCATTCTCTGCCTCCCACCACCTCACCTGCTCTCTCTTTCTCTGCCTCCCACCTCCTCACCTGCTCTCTCTTTCTCTGCCTCCCACCTCCTCACTAGAGCTCTCTTTCTCTGCCTCCCACCACCTCACCTGCTCTCTCTTTCTCCGCCTCCCACCTCCTCACCTGCCCTCTCTTTCTCTGCCTCCCACCTCCTCACCTGCTCTCTCTTTCTCTGCCTCCCACCACCTCACTATCTCTCTCTTTCTCTGCCTCCCACCACCTCACTATCTCTCTCTTTCTCTACTCCCACCACCTCACTAGCTCTCTCTTTCTCTGCCTCCCACCTCCTCACTAATTCTCGCTTTCTCTGCCTCCCACCACCTCACCAGCTCTCTCTTTGTCTCCCTCCCACCACCTCACTAGCTCTCTCTTTCTCTCCCTCCCACCACCTCACTAGCTCTCTCTTTCTCTCCCTCCCACCACCTCACTAGATCTCTCTTTATCTGCCTCAAACCACCTCACTAGCTCTCTTTCACTGCCTCTCGCCACCTCACTAGCTCTCTTTCACTGCCTCTTGCCACCTCACTAGCTCTCTCTTTCACTGCCTCCCACCACCTCACTATCTCTCTCTTTCACTTCCTCCCACCACCTCACTAGCTCTCTCATTCTCTGCCTCCCACCACCTCACTAGCTCTCTCATTCTCTGCCTCCCACCATCTCACCTGCTCTCTCTTTCTCTGTCTCCCACCTCCTCACCTGCCCTCTCTTTCTCTTTCTCCCACCACCTCACTATCTCTCTCTTTCTCTGTCTCCCACCACCTCACTATCTCTCTCTTTCTCTGCCTCCCACCACGTCACTAGCTCTTTCTTTCTCTGCCTCCCACCACCTCACTATCTCTCTCTTTCTCTGCCTCCCACCACCTCACTATCTCTCTCTTTCACTTCCTCCCACCACCTCTCTAGCTCTCTCTTTATCTCCCTCCCACCACCTCACTATCTCTCTCTTTCTCTGTCTCCCACCACCTCACTAGCTCTCTCTTTCTCTGCCTCCCACCACCTCACTATCTCTCTCTTTCACTTCCTCCCACCACCTCACTAGCTCTTTCTTTCTCTGCCTCCCACCACCTCACTATCTCTCTCTTTCTCTGCCTCCCACCACCTCACTAGCTCTCTCATTCTCTGCCTCCCACCTCCTCACTATCTATCTCTTTCACTTCCTCCCACCACCTCACTAGCTCTTTCTTTCTCTGCCTCCCACCACCTCACTAGCTCTCTCTTTCTCTGCCTCCCACCTCCTCACTATCTATCTCTTTCACTTCCTCCCACCACCTCACTAGCTCTTTCTTTCTCTGCCTCCCACCACCTCACTAGCTCTCTCTTTCTCTGCCTCCCACCTCCTCACTATCTATCTCTTTCACTTCCTCCCACCACCTCACTAGCTCTCTCTTTCTCTGCCTCCCACCACCTCACTATCTCTCTCTTTCACTTCCTCCCACCACCTCACTAGCTCTTTCTTTCTCTGCCTCCCACCACCTCACTAGCTCTCTCTTTCTCTGCCTCCCACCACCTCACCTGCTCTCTCTTTCTCTGCCTCCCACCTCCTCACCTGCTCTCTCTTTCTCTGCCTCCCACCTCCTCACTAGAGCTCTCTTTCTCTGCCTCCCACCACCTCACCTGCTCTATCTTTCTCCGCCTCCCACCTCCTCACCTGCCCTCTCTTTCTCTGCCTCCCACCTCATCACCTGCTCTCTCTTTCTCTGCCTCCCACCACCTCACTATCTCTCTCTTTCTCTGCCTCCCACCACCTCACTATCTCTCTCTTTCTCTACTCCCACCACCTCACTAGCTCTCTCTTTCTCTGCCTCCCACCTCCTCACTAATTCTCGCTTTCTCTGCCTCCCACCACCTCACCAGCTCTCTCTTTGTCTTCCTCCCACCACCTCACTAGCTCTCACTTTCTCTCCCTCCCACCACCTCACTAGCTCTCTCTTTCTCTCCCTCCCACCACCTCACTAGATCTCTCTTTATCTGCCTCAAACCACCTCACTAGCTCTCTTTCACTGCCTCTCGCCACCTCACTAGCTCTCTTTCACTGCCTCTCGCCACCTCACTAGCTCTCTCTTTCTCTGCCTCCCACCTCTTCAGTAGCTCTCTCTTTCTCTGCCTCCCACCTCGTCACTAGCTCTCTCTTTCTCTGTCTCCCAACTCCTCACCTGCTCTCTCTTTCTCTTTCTCCCACCACCTCACTATCTCTCTCTTTCTCTGTCTCCCACCACCTCACTATCTCTCTCTTTCTCTGCCTCCCACCACGTCACTAGCTCTTTCTTTCTCTGCCTCCCACCACCTCACTATCTCTCTCTTTCTCTGCCTCCCACCACCTCACTATCTCTCTCTTTCACTTCCTCCCACCACCTCTCTAGCTCTCTCTTTATCTCCCTCCCACCACCTCACTATCTCTCTCTTTCTCTCCCTCCCACCACCTCACTAGCTCTCACTTTCTCTGCCTCCCACCTCCTCACTATCTCTCTATTTCTCTGCCTCCCACCACCTCACCAGCTCTCTCTTTGTCTCCCTCCTACCACCTCACTAGCTCTCTCTTTATCTGCCTCAAACCACCTCACTAGCTCTCTTTCACTGCCTCTCACCACCTCACTATCTCTCGCTTTCTCTGCCTACCACCACCTCACCAGCTTTCTCTTTCTCTGCCTCCCACCACCTCACTATCTCTCTCTTTCTCTGCCTCCCACCACCTCACTATCTATCTCTTTCACTTCCTCCCACCACCTCACTAGCTCTCTCATTCTCTGCCTCCCACCTCCTCACCTGCTCTCTCTTTCTCTGCCTCCCACCTCCTCACTAGAGCTCTCTTTCTCTGCCTCCCACCACCTCACCTGCTCTATCTTTCTCCGCCTCCCACCTCCTCACCTGCCCTCTCTTTCTCTGCCTCCCACCTCCTCACCTGCTCTCTCTTTCTCTGCCTCCCACCACCTCACTATCTCTCTCTTTCTCTGCCTCCCACCACCTCACTATCTCTCTCTTTCTCTACTCCCACCTCCTCACTAATTCTCGCTTTCTCTGCCTCCCACCACCTCACCAGCTCTCTCTTTGTCTTCCTCCCACCACCTCACTAGCTCTCACTTTCTCTCCCTCCCACCACCTCACTAGCTCTCTCTTTCTCTCCCTCCCACCACCTCACTAGATCTCTCTTTATCTGCCTCAAACCACCTCACTAGCTCTCTTTCACTGCCTCTCGCCACCTCACTAGCTCTCTTTCACTGCCTCTCGCCACCTCACTAGCTCTCTCTTTCTCTGCCTCCCACCTCTTCAGTAGCTCTCTCTTTCTCTGCCTCCCACCTCGTCACTAGCTCTCTCTTTCTCTGTCTCCCACCTCCTCACCTGCTCTCTCTTTCTCTTTCTCCCACCACCTCACTATCTCTCTCTTTCTCTGTCTCCCACCACCTCACTATCTCTCTCTTTCTCTGCCTCCCACCACGTCACTAGCTCTTTCTTTCTCTGCCTCCCACCACCTCACTATCTCTCTCTTTCTCTGCCTCCCACCACCTCACTATCTCTCTCTTTCACTTCCTCCCACCACCTCTCTAGCTCTCTCTTTATCTCCCTCCCACCACCTCACTATCTCTCTCTTTCTCTCCCTCCCACCACCTCACTAGCTCTCACTTTCTCTGCCTCCCACCTCCTCACTATCTCTCTATTTCTCTGCCTCCCACCACCTCACCAGCTCTCTCTTTGTCTCCCTCCCACCACCTCACTAGCTCTCTCTTTATCTGCCTCAAACCACCTCACTATCTCTCTCTTTCTCTGCCTCCCACCACCTCACTATCTCTCTCTTTCTCTGCCTCCCACCTCCTCACTAGCTCTCTCTTTATCTGCCTCAAACAACCTCACTAGCTCTCTTTCACTGCCTCTCAACACCTCACTAGATCTCTCTTTCTCTGCCTCCCACCACCTCACTATCTCTCTCTTGCTCTCCCTCCCACCACCATACCAGCTCTCTCTTTCTCTGCCTCCCACCACCTCACTAGCTCTCTTTCACTGCCTCTCGCCACCTCACTAGCTCTCTCTTTCTCTGCCACCCACCTCGTCACTAGCTCTCTCTTTCTCTGTCTCCCACCTCCTCACCTGCCCTCTCTTTCTCTTTCTCTTTCTCCCACCACCTCACTAGCTCTCTCTTTCTCTGCCTCCCACCACCTCACTATCTCTCTCTTTCTCTGCCTCCCACCACCTCACTATCTCTCTCTCTCTCTGCCTCCCACCACCTCACCTGTTCTCTCTTTCTCTTTCTCTGCCTCCCACCACCTCACTATCTCGCTCTTTCACTTCCTCCCACCACCTCACTGGCTCTCTCATTCTCTGCCTCCCACCACCTCACCTGCTCTCTCTTTCTCTGCCTCACACCTCCTCACCTGCTCTCTCTTTCTCTAGCTCCCACCACCTCACTATCTCGCTCTTTCACTTCCTCCCACCACCTCACTAGCTCTCTCATTCTCTGCCTCCCACCACCTCACCTGCTCTCTCTTTCTCTGCCTCGCACCTCCTCACTATCTCTCTCTTTTTCTGCCTCCCACCACCTCACTAGCTCTCTCTTTCTTTGCCTCTCACCACCTCACTAGCTCTCTCTTTCTAAGCCTCGCACCACCTCACTATCTCTCTCTTTCTCTGCCTCCCACCACCTCACTATCTCTCTCTTTCTCTGCCTCCCACCTCCTCACTAGCTCTCTCTTTATCTGCCTCAAACAACCTCACTAGATCTCTCTTTCTCTGCCTCCCACCACCTCACTATCTCTCTCTTTATCTGCCTCCAACCTCCTCACAATCTCTCTCTTTCTCTCCCTCCCACCACCATACCAGCTCTCTCTTTCTCTGCCTCCCACCTCCTCACTATCTCTCACTTTCTCTGCCTCCCACCAACTCACCAGCTCTCTCTTTCTCTGCCTCCCACCACCTCACTAGCTCGCTTTCACTGCCTCTCGCCACCTCACTAGCTCTCTCTTTCTCTGCCACCCACCTCGTCACTAGCTCTCTCTTTCTCTGTCTCCCACCTCCTCACCTGCCCTCTCTTTCTCTTTCTCTTTCTCCCACCACCTCACTAGCTCTCTCTTTCTCTGCCTCCCACCACCTCACTATCTCTCCCTTTCTCTGCCTCCCACCACCTCACTATCTCTCTCTCTCTCTGCCTCCCACCACCTCACCTGTTCTCTCTTTCTCTTTCTCTGCCTCCCACCACCTCACTATCTCGCTCTTTCACTTCCTCCCACCACCTCACTGGCTCTCTCATTCTCTGCCTCCCACCACCTCACCTGCTCTCTCTTTCTCTGCCTCACACCTCCTCACCTGCTCTCTCTTTCTCTGCCTCCCACCACCTCACTATCTCGCTCTTTCACTTCCTCCCACCACCTCACTAGCTCTCTCATTCTCTGCCTCCCACCACCTCACCTGCTCTCTCTTTCTCTGCCTCGCACCTCCTCACTATCTCTCTCTTTCTCTGCCTCCCACCACCTCACTATCTCTCTCTTTCTCTGCCTCCCACCTCCTCACTAGCTCTCTCTTTATCTGCCTCAAACAACCTCACTAGCTCTCTTTCACTGCCTCTCAACACCTCACTAGATCTCTCTTTCTCTGCCTCCCACCACCTCACTATCTCTCTCTTTCTCTCCCTCCCACCACCATACCAGCTCTCTCTTTCTCTGCCTCCCACCTCCTCACTATCTCTCACTTTCTCTGCCTCCCACCAACTCACCAGCTCTCTCTTTGTCTCCCTCCCACCACCTCACTAGCTCTCTCTTTATCTGCCTCAAACCACCTCACTAGCTCTCTTTCACTGCCTCTCACCACCTCACTATCTCTCGCTTTCTCTGCCTACCACCACCTCACCAGCTTTCTCTTTCTCTGCCTCCCACCACCTCACTATCTCTCTCTTTCTCTGCCTCCCACCACCTCACTATCTATCTCTTTCACTTCCTCCCACCACCTCACTAGCTCTCTCATTCTCTGCCTCCCACCTCCTCACCTGCTCTCTCTTTCTCTGCCTCCCACCTCCTCACTAGAGCTCTCTTTCTCTGCCTCCCACCACCTCACCTGCTCTATCTTTCTCCGCCTCCCACCTCCTCACCTGCCCTCTCTTTCTCTGCCTCCCACCTCCTCACCTGCTCTCTCTTTCTCTGCCTCCCACCACCTCACTATCTCTCTCTTTCTCTGCCTCCCACCACCTCACTATCTCTCTCTTTCTCTACTCCCACCACCTCACTAGCTCTCTCTTTCTCTGCCTCCCACCTCCTCACTAATTCTCGCTTTCTCTGCCTCCCACCACCTCACCAGCTCTCTCTTTGTCTTCCTCCCACCACCTCACTAGCTCTCACTTTCTCTCCCTCCCACCACCTCACTAGCTCTCTCTTTCTCTCCCTCCCACCACCTCACTAGATCTCTCTTTATCTGCCTCAAACCACCTCACTAGCTCTCTTTCACTGCCTCTCGCCACCTCACTAGCTCTCTTTCACTGCCTCTCGCCACCTCACTAGCTCTCTCTTTCTCTGCCTCCCACCTCTTCAGTAGCTCTCTCTTTCTCTGCCTCCCACCTCGTCACTAGCTCTCTCTTTCTCTGTCTCCCACCTCCTCACCTGCTCTCTCTTTCTCTTTCTCCCACCACCTCACTATCTCTCTCTTTCTCTGTCTCCCACCACCTCACTATCTCTCTCTTTCTCTGCCTCCCACCACGTCACTAGCTCTTTCTTTCTCTGCCTCCCACCACCTCACTATCTCTCTCTTTCTCTGCCTCCCACCACCTCACTATCTCTCTCTTTCACTTCCTCCCACCACCTCTCTAGCTCTCTCTTTATCTCCCTCCCACCACCTCACTATCTCTCTTTATCTCCCTCCCACCACCTCACTAGCTCTCACTTTCTCTGCCTCCCACCTCCTCACTATCTCTCTATTTCTCTGCCTCCCACCACCTCACCAGCTCTCTCTTTGTCTCCCTCCCACCACCTCACTAGCTCTCTCTTTATCTGCCTCAAACCACCTCACTAGCTCTCTTTCACTGCCTCTCACCACCTCACTATCTCTCGCTTTCTCTGCCTACCACCACCTCACCAGCTTTCTCTTTCTCTCCCTCCCACCACCTCACTATCTCTCTCTTTCTCTGCCTCCCACCACTTCACTAGCTCTCTCTTTATCTGCCTCTCACCACCTCACTAGCTCTCTCTTTCTAAGCCTCGCACCACCTCACTATCTCTCTCTTTCTCTGCCTCCCACCACCTCACTATCTCTCTCTTTCTCTGCCTCCCACCTCCTCACTAGCTCTCTCTTTATCTGCCTCAAACAACCTCACTAGCTCTCTTTCACTGCCTCTCAACACCTCACTAGATCTCTCTTTCTCTGCCTCCCACCACCTCACTATCTCTCTCTTGCTCTCCCTCCCACCACCATACCAGCTCTCTCTTTCTCTGCCTCCCACCTCCTCACTATCTCTCACTTTCTCTGCCTCCCACCAACTCACCAGCTCTCTCTTTCTCTGCCTCCCACCACCTCACTAGCTCTCTCTTTATCTGCCTCAAACCACCTCACTAGCTCGCTTTCACTGCCTCTCGCCACCTCACTAGCTCTCTCTTTCTCTGCCACCCACCTCGTCACTAGCTCTCTCTTTCTCTGTCTCCCACCTCCTCACCTGCCCTCTCTTTCTCTTTCTCTTTCTCCCACCACCTCACTAGCTCTCTCTTTCTCTGCCTCCCACCACCTCACTATCTCTCTCTTTCTCTGCCTCCCACCACCTCACTATCTCTCTCTCTCTCTGCCTCCCACCACCTCACCTGTTCTCTCTTTCTCTTTCTCTGCCTCCCACCACCTCACTATCTCGCTCTTTCACTTCCTCCCACCACCTCACTGGCTCTCTCATTCTCTGCCTCCCACCACCTCACCTGCTCTCTCTTTCTCTGCCTCACACCTCCTCACCTGCTCTCTCTTTCTCTGCCTCCCACCACCTCACTATCTCGCTCTTTCACTTCCTCCCACCACCTCACTAGCTCTCTCATTCTCTGCCTCCCACCACCTCACCTGCTCTCTCTTTCTCTGCCTCGACCCTCCTCACTATCTCTCTCTTTTTCTGCCTCCCACCAACTCACTAGCTCTCTCTTTCTTTGCCTCTCACCACCTCACTAGCTCTCTCTTTCTAAGCCTCGCACCACCTCACTATCTCTCTCTTTCTCTGCCTCCCACCACCTCACTATCTCTCTCTTTCTCTGCCTCCCACCTCCTCACTAGCTCTCTCTTTATCTGCCTCAAACAACCTCACTAGATCTCTCTTTCTCTGCCTCCCACCACCTCACTATCTCTCTCTTTATCTGCCTCCAACCTCCTCACTATCTCTCTCTTTATCTGCCTCAAACAACCTCACAATCTCTCTCTTTCTCTCCCTCCCACCACCATACCAGCTCTCTCTTTCTCTGCCTCCCACCTCCTCACTATCTCTCACTTTCTCTGCCTCCCACCAACTCACCAGCTCTCTCTTTCTCTGCCTCCCACCACCTCACTAGCTCTCTCTTTATCTGCCTCAAACCACCTCACTAGCTCGCTTTCACTGCCTCTCGCCACCTCACTAGCTCTCTCTTTCTCTGCCACCCACCTCGTCACTAGCTCTCTCTTTCTCTGTCTCCCACCTCCTCACCTGCCCTCTCTTTCTCTTTCTCTTTCTCCCACCACCTCACTAGCTCTCTCTTTCTCTGCCTCCCACCACCTCACTATCTCTCCCTTTCTCTGCCTCCCACCACCTCACTATCTCTCTCTCTCTCTGCCTCCCACCACCTCACCTGTTCTCTCTTTCTCTTTCTCTGCCTCCCACCACCTCACTATCTCGCTCTTTCACTTCCTCCCACCACCTCACTGGCTCTCTCATTCTCTGCCTCCCACCACCTCACCTGCTCTCTCTTTCTCTGCCTCACACCTCCTCACCTGCTCTCTCTTTCTCTGCCTCCCACCACCTCACTATCTCGCTCTTTCACTTCCTCCCACCACCTCACTAGCTCTCTCATTCTCTGCCTCCCACCACCTCACCTGCTCTCTCTTTCTCTGCCTCGCACCTCCTCACTATCTCTCTCTTTCTCTGCCTCCCACCACCTCACTATCTCTCTCTTTCTCTGCCTCCCACCTCCTCACTAGCTCTCTCTTTATCTGCCTCAAACAACCTCACTAGCTCTCTTTCACTGCCTCTCAACACCTCACTAGATCTCTCTTTCTCTGCCTCCCACCACCTCACTATCTCTCTCTTTCTCTCCCTCCCACCACCATACCAGCTCTCTCTTTCTCTGCCTCCCACCTCCTCACTATCTCTCACTTTCTCTGCCTCCCACCAACTCACCAGCTCTCTCTTTGTCTCCCTCCCACCACCTCACTAGCTCTCTCTTTATCTGCCTCAAACCACCTCACTAGCTCTCTTTCACTGCCTCTCACCACCTCACTATCTCTCGCTTTCTCTGCCTACCACCACCTCACCAGCTTTCTCTTTCTCTGCCTCCCACCACCTCACTATCTCTCTCTTTCTCTGCCTCCCACCACCTCACTATCTATCTCTTTCACTTCCTCCCACCACCTCACTAGCTCTCTCATTCTCTGCCTCCCACCTCCTCACCTGCTCTCTCTTTCTCTGCCTCCCACCTCCTCACTAGAGCTCTCTTTCTCTGCCTCCCACCACCTCACCTGCTCTATCTTTCTCCGCCTCCCACCTCCTCACCTGCCCTCTCTTTCTCTGCCTCCCACCTCCTCACCTGCTCTCTCTTTCTCTGCCTCCCACCACCTCACTATCTCTCTCTTTCTCTGCCTCCCACCACCTCACTATCTCTCTCTTTCTCTACTCCCACCACCTCACTAGCTCTCTCTTTCTCTGCCTCCCACCTCCTCACTAATTCTCGCTTTCTCTGCCTCCCACCACCTCACCAGCTCTCTCTTTGTCTTCCTCCCACCACCTCACTAGCTCTCACTTTCTCTCCCTCCCACCACCTCTCTAGCTCTCTCTTTCTCTCCCTCCCACCACCTCACTAGATCTCTCTTTATCTGCCTCAAACCACCTCACTAGCTCTCTTTCACTGCCTCTCGCCACCTCACTAGCTCTCTTTCACTGCCTCTCGCCACCTCACTAGCTCTCTCTTTCTCTGCCTCCCACCTCTTCAGTAGCTCTCTCTTTCTCTGCCTCCCACCTCGTCACTAGCTCTCTCTTTCTCTGTCTCCCACCTCCTCACCTGCTCTCTCTTTCTCTTTCTCCCACCACCTCACTATCTCTCTCTTTCTCTGTCTCCCACCACCTCACTATCTCTCTCTTTCTCTGCCTCCCACCACGTCACTAGCTCTTTCTTTCTCTGCCTCCCACCACCTCACTATCTCTCTCTTTCTCTGCCTCCCACCACCTCACTATCTCTCTCTTTCACTTCCTCCCACCACCTCTCTAGCTCTCTCTTTATCTCCCTCCCACCACCTCACTATCTCTCTCTTTCTCTCCCTCCCACCACCTCACTAGCTCTCACTTTCTCTGCCTCCCACCTCCTCACTATCTCTCTATTTCTCTGCCTCCCACCACCTCACCAGCTCTCTCTTTGTCTCCCTCCCACCACCTCACTAGCTCTCTCTTTATCTGCCTCAAACCACCTCACTAGCTCTCTTTCAC
Source organism: Salvelinus fontinalis (assembly GCF_029448725.1). NCBI lineage: Eukaryota > Metazoa > Chordata > Actinopteri > Salmoniformes > Salmonidae > Salvelinus > Salvelinus fontinalis. The sequence continues at coordinate 46,923 of NW_026600907.1, forward strand.
TGCCTCTCACCACCTCACTATCTCTCGCTTTCTCTGCCTACCACCACCTCACCAGCTTTCTCTTTCTCTCCCTCCCACCACCTCACTATCTCTCTCTTTCTCTGCCTCCCACCACTTCACTAGCTCTCTCTTTATCTGCCTCTCACCACCTCACTATCTCTCTCTTTCTCTGCCTCCCACCACCTCACTATCTCTCTCTTTCTCTGCCTCCCACCTCCTCACTAGCTCTCTCTTTATCTGCCTCAAACAACCTCACTAGCTCTCTTTCACTGCCTCTCAACACCTCACTAGATCTCTCTTTCTCTGCCTCCCACCACCTCACTATCTCTCTCTTGCTCTCCCTCCCACCACCATACCAGCTCTCTCTTTCTCTGCCTCCCACCTCCTCACTATCTCTCACTTTCTCTGCCTCCCACCAACTCACCAGCTCTCTCTTTCTCTGCCTCCCACCACCTCACTAGCTCTCTCTTTATCTGCCTCAAACCACCTCACTAGCTCGCTTTCACTGCCTCTCGCCACCTCACTAGCTCTCTCTTTCTCTGCCACCCACCTCGTCACTAGCTCTCTCTTTCTCTGTCTCCCACCTCCTCACCTGCCCTCTCTTTCTCTTTCTCTTTCTCCCACCACCTCACTAGCTCTCTCTTTCTCTGCCTCCCACCACCTCACTATCTCTCTCTTTCTCTGCCTCCCACCACCTCACTATCTCTCTCTCTCTCTGCCTCCCACCACCTCACCTGTTCTCTCTTTCTCTTTCTCTGCCTCCCACCACCTCACTATCTCGCTCTTTCACTTCCTCCCACCACCTCACTGGCTCTCTCATTCTCTGCCTCCCACCACCTCACCTGCTCTCTCTTTCTCTGCCTCACACCTCCTCACCTGCTCTCTCTTTCTCTGCCTCCCACCACCTCACTATCTCGCTCTTTCACTTCCTCCCACCACCTCACTAGCTCTCTCATTCTCTGCCTCCCACCACCTCACCTGCTCTCTCTTTCTCTGCCTCGCACCTCCTCACTATCTCTCTCTTTTTCTGCCTCCCACCACCTCACTAGCTCTCTCTTTCTTTGCCTCTCACCACCTCACTAGCTCTCTCTTTCTAAGCCTCGCACCACCTCACTATCTCTCTCTTTCTCTGCCTCCCACCACCTCACTATCTCTCTCTTTCTCTGCCTCCCACCTCCTCACTAGCTCTCTCTTTATCTGCCTCAAACAACCTCACTAGATCTCTCTTTCTCTGCCTCCCACCACCTCACTATCTCTCTCTTTATCTGCCTCCAACCTCCTCACAATCTCTCTCTTTCTCTCCCTCCCACCACCATACCAGCTCTCTCTTTCTCTGCCTCCCACCTCCTCACTATCTCTCACTTTCTCTGCCTCCCACCAACTCACCAGCTCTCTCTTTCTCTGCCTCCCACCACCTCACTAGCTCTCTCTTTATCTGCCTCAAACCACCTCACTAGCTCGCTTTCACTGCCTCTCGCCACCTCACTAGCTCTCTCTTTCTCTGCCACCCACCTCGTCACTAGCTCTCTCTTTCTCTGTCTCCCACCTCCTCACCTGCCCTCTCTTTCTCTTTCTCTTTCTCCCACCACCTCACTAGCTCTCTCTTTCTCTGCCTCCCACCACCTCACTCTCTCTCCTTTCTCTGCCTCCCACCACCTCACTATCTCTCTCTCTCTCTGCCTCCCACCACCTCACCTGTTCTCTCTTTCTCTTTCTCTGCCTCCCACCACCTCACTATCTCGCTCTTTCACTTCCTCCCACCACCTCACTGGCTCTCTCATTCTCTGCCTCCCACCACCTCACCTGCTCTCTCTTTCTCTGCCTCACACCTCCTCACCTGCTCTCTCTTTCTCTGCCTCCCACCACCTCACTATCTCGCTCTTTCACTTCCTCCCACCACCTCACTAGCTCTCTTTCACTGCCTCTCAACACCTCACTAGATCTCTCTTTCTCTGCCTCCCACCACCTCACTATCTCTCTCTTTCTCTCCCTCCCACCACCATACCAGCTCTCTCTTTCTCTGCCTCCCACCTCCTCACTATCTCTCACTTTCTCTGCCTCCCACCAACTCACCAGCTCTCTCTTTCTCTGCCTCCCACCACCTCACTATCTCGCTCTTTCACTTCCTCCCACCACCTCACTAGCTCTCTCATTCTCTGCCTCCCACCACCTCACCTGCTCTCTCTTTCTCTGCCTCGCACCTCCTCACTATCTCTCTCTTTTTCTGCCTCCCACCACCTCACTAGCTCTCTCTTTCTTTGCCTCTCACCACCTCACTAGCTCTCTCTTTCTAAGCCTCGCACCACCTCACTATCTCTCTCTTTCTCTGCCTCCCACCACCTCACTATCTCTCTCTTTCTCTGCCTCCCACCTCCTCACTAGCTCTCTCTTTATCTGCCTCAAACAACCTCACTAGATCTCTCTTTCTCTGCCTCCCACCACCTCACTATCTCTCTCTTTATCTGCCTCCAACCTCCTCACAATCTCTCTCTTTCTCTCCCTCCCACCACCATACCAGCTCTCTCTTTCTCTGCCTCCCACCTCCTCACTATCTCTCACTTTCTCTGCCTCCCACCAACTCACCAGCTCTCTCTTTCTCTGCCTCCCACCACCTCACTAGCTCTCTCTTTATCTGCCTCAAACCACCTCACTAGCTCGCTTTCACTGCCTCTCGCCACCTCACTAGCTCTCTCTTTCTCTGCCACCCACCTCGTCACTAGCTCTCTCTTTCTCTGTCTCCCACCTCCTCACCTGCCCTCTCTTTCTCTTTCTCTTTCTCCCACCACCTCACTAGCTCTCTCTTTCAATGCCTCCCACCACCTCACTATCTCTCCCTTTCTCTGCCTCCCACCACCTCACTATCTCTCTCTCTCTCTGCCTCCCACCACCTCACCTGTTCTCTCTTTCTCTTTCTCTGCCTCCCACCACCTCACTATCTCGCTCTTTCACTTCCTCCCACCACCTCACTGGCTCTCTCATTCTCTGCCTCCCACCACCTCACCTGCTCTCTCTTTCTCTGCCTCACACCTCCTCACCTGCTCTCTCTTTCTCTGCCTCCCACCACCTCACTATCTCGCTCTTTCACTTCCTCCCACCACCTCACTAGCTCTCTCATTCTCTGCCTCCCACCACCTCACCTGCTCTCTCTTTCTCTACCTCGCACCTCCTCACTATCTCTCTCTTTCTCTGCCTCCCACCACCTCACTATCTCTCTCTTTCTCTGCCTCCCACCTCCTCACTAGCTCTCTCTTTATCTGCCTCAAACAACCTCACTAGCTCTCTTTCACTGCCTCTCAACACCTCACTAGATCTCTCTTTCTCTGCCTCCCACCACCTCACTATCTCTCTCTTTCTCTCCCTCCCACCACCATACCAGCTCTCTCTTTCTCTGCCTCCCACCTCCTCACTATCTCTCACTTTCTCTGCCTCCCACCAACTCACCAGCTCTCTCTTTCTCTGCCTCCCACCACCTCACTAGCTCTCTCTTTATCTGCCTCAAACCACCTCACTAGCTCTCTTTCACTGCCTCTCGCCACCTCACTAGCTCTCTCTTTCTCTGCCACCCACCTCGTCACTAGCTCTCTCTTTCTCTGTCTCCCACCTCCTCACCTGCCCTCTCTTTCTCTTTCTCTTTCTCCCACCACCTCACTAGCTCTCTCTTTCTCTGCCTCCCACCACCTCACTATCTCTCTCTTTCTCTGCCTCCCACCACCTCACTATCTCTCTCTCTCTCTGCCTCCCACCACCTCACCTGTTCTCTCTTTCTCTTTCTCTGCCTCCCACCACCTCACTATCTCGCTCTTTCACTTCCTCCCACCACCTCACTGGCTCTCTCATTCTCTGCCTCCCACCACCTCACCTGCTCTCTCTTTCTCTGCCTCACACCTCCTCACCTGCTCTCTCTTTCTCTGCCTCCCACCACCTCACTATCTCGCTCTTTCACTTCCTCCCACCACCTCACCTGCTCTCTCTTTCTCTGCCTCGCACCTCCTCACTATCTCTCTCTTTTTCTGCCTCCCACCACCTCACTAGCTCTCTCTTTCTTTGCCTCTCACCACCTCACTAGCTCTCTCTTTCTAAGCCTCGCACCACCTCACTATCTCTCTCTTTCTCTGCCTCCCACCACCTCACTATCTCTCTCTTTCTCTGCCTCCCACCTCCTCACTAGCTCTCTCTTTATCTGCCTCAAACAACCTCACTAGATCTCTCTTTCTCTGCCTCCCACCACCTCACTATCTCTCTCTTTATCTGCCTCCAACCTCCTCACAATCTCTCTCTTTCTCTCCCTCCCACCACCATACCAGCTCTCTCTTTCTCTGCCTCCCACCTCCTCACTATCTCTCACTTTCTCTGCCTCCCACCAACTCACCAGCTCTCTCTTTCTCTGCCTCCCACCACCTCACTAGCTCTCTCTTTATCTGCCTCAAACCACCTCACTAGCTCGCTTTCACTGCCTCTCGCCACCTCACTAGCTCTCTCTTTCTCTGCCACCCACCTCGTCACTAGCTCTCTCTTTCTCTGTCTCCCACCTCCTCACCTGCCCTCTCTTTCTCTTTCTCTTTCTCCCACCACCTCACTAGCTCTCTCTTTCTCTGCCTCCCACCACCTCACTATCTCTCCCTTTCTCTGCCTCCCACCACCTCACTATCTCTCTCTCTCTCTGCCTCCCACCACCTCACCTGTTCTCTCTTTCTCTTTCTCTGCCTCCCACCACCTCACTATCTCGCTCTTTCACTTCCTCCCACCACCTCACTGGCTCTCTCATTCTCTGCCTCCCACCACCTCACCTGCTCTCTCTTTCTCTGCCTCACACCTCCTCACCTGCTCTCTCTTTCTCTGCCTCCCACCACCTCACTATCTCGCTCTTTCACTTCCTCCCACCACCTCACTAGCTCTCTCATTCTCTGCCTCCCACCACCTCACCTGCTCTCTCTTTCTCTGCCTCGCACCTCCTCACTATCTCTCTCTTTCTCTGCCTCCCACCACCTCACTATCTCTCTCTTTCTCTGCCTCCCACCTCCTCACTAGCTCTCTCTTTATCTGCCTCAAACAACCTCACTAGCTCTCTTTCACTGCCTCTCAACACCTCACTAGATCTCTCTTTCTCTGCCTCCCACCACCTCACTATCTCTCTCTTTCTCTCCCTCCCACCACCATACCAGCTCTCTCTTTCTCTGCCTCCCACCTCCTCACTATCTCTCACTTTCTCTGCCTCCCACCAACTCACCAGCTCTCTCTTTCTCTGCCTCCCACCACCTCACTAGCTCTCTCTTTATCTGCCTCAAACCACCTCACTAGCTCTCTTTCACTGCCTCTCGCCACCTCACTAGCTCTCTCTTTCTCTGCCACCCACCTCGTCACTAGCTCTCTCTTTCTCTGTCTCCCACCTCCTCACCTGCCCTCTCTTTCTCTTTCTCTTTCTCCCACCACCTCACTAGCTCTCTCTTTCTCTGCCTCCCACCACCTCACTATCTCTCTCTTTCTCTGCCTCCCACCACCTCACTATCTCTCTCTCTCTCTGCCTCCCACCACCTCACCTGTTCTCTCTTTCTCTTTCTCTGCCTCCCACCACCTCACTATCTCGCTCTTTCACTTCCTCCCACCACCTCACTGGCTCTCTCATTCTCTGCCTCCCACCACCTCACCTGCTCTCTCTTTCTCTGCCTCACACCTCCTCACCTGCTCTCTCTTTCTCTGCCTCCCACCACCTCACTATCTCGCTCTTTCACTTCCTCCCACCACCTCACTAGCTCTCTCATTCTCTGCCTCCAACCACCTCACCTGCTCTCTCTTTCTCTGCCTCGCACCTCCTCACTATCTCTCTCTTTTTCTGCCTCCCACCACCTCACTAGCTCTCTCTTTCTTTGCCTCCCACCACCTCACTAGTTCTCTCATTCTCTGCCTCCCACCTTTCACTAGCTCTCTCTTTCTCTGCCTCCCACCACCTCACTTGCTCTCTCTTTCTCTGCCTCCCACCTCCTCACTAGCTCTCTCTTTCTCTGCCTCCCACCACCTCACCTGCTCTCTCTTTCTCTGCCTCCCACCTGCTCACTAGCTCTCTCTTTCTCTGCCTCCCACCACCTCACTATCTCTCTCTTTCTCTGCCTCCCACCACCTCACTAGCTCTCTATTTCTCTCCCTCCTACAACTTCACTAGCTTTCTCTTTCTTTCCCTCCCACCACCTAACTATCTATCTCTTTCTCTGCCTCCCCCCACCTCACTATCTCTCTCATTCTCTGCCTCCCACCACCTCACTATCTCTCTCTTTTTATGCCTCCCACCACCTCACTAGCTCTCTCTTTCTCTCCCTCCCACCACCTCACTATCTCTCTCTTTTTCTGTCTCCCACCACGTCACTAGCTATTTCTTTCTCCGGCTCCCACCATCCCACTATCTCTCTCTTTCTCTGCCTCCCACCTCCTCACTATCTCTCTCTTTCTCTGCCTCCCACCACCTCACTATCTCTCTCTTTCTCTGCCTCGCACCTCCTCACTATCTCTCTGTTTTTCTGCCTCCCACCACCTCACTAGCTCTCTCTTTCTTTGCCTCCCACCACCTAACTATCTCTCTCTTTCTCTGCCTAATACCTCCTCACTATCTCTCTGTTTTTCTGCCTCCCACCACCTCACTAGCTCTCTCTTTCTTTGCCTCCCACCAACTCACTAGCTCTCTCTTTCTCTGCCTCCCACCACCTCACTATCTCTCTCTTTCTCTGCCTCCCACCACGTCACTAGCTCTTTCATTCTCTGCCTCCCACCACCTCACTAGCTCTCTCATTCTCTGCCTCCCACCACCTCACCTACTCTCTCTTTCTCTGCCTCCCACCTCCTCACCTGTTCTCTCATTCGCTGCCTCCCACCACCTCACCTGCTCTCTCTTTCGCTGCCTCCCACCTCCTCACCTGCTCTCTCTTTCTCTGCCTCCCACCTCCCCACTAGTGCTCTCTTTCTCTGTCTCCCACCACCTCACCTGCTCTCTCTTTCTCCGCCTTCCACCTCCTCACCTGCTCTCTCTTTCTCTGCCTCCCACTTCCTCACCTGCTCTATCTTTCTCTGCCTCCCACCACCTCACTATCTCTCTCTTTCTCTGCCTCCCACCACCTCACTATCTCTCTCTTTCTCTGCCTCCCACCACCTCACTATCTCTCTCATTCTCTGCATCCCACCACCTCACTAGCTCTCTATTTCTCTGCCTCCCACCACCTCACCAGCTTTCTCTTTCTCTCCCTCCCACCACCTCACTACCTCTCTTTCTCTTTCTCCCACCACCTCACTATCTCTCTTTCTCTGCCTCCTACCTCCTCACTTTCTCTCTCTTTCTCTGCCTCCCACCACCTCACTATCTCTCTCTTTCTCTGCCTCCCACCACCTCACCAGCTCTCTATTTCTCTCCCTCCCACCACCTCACTAGCTCTCTCTTTCTCTGCCTCCCACCTCCTCACTATCTCTCGCTTTCTCTGCCTCCCACCACCTCACTACCTCTCTCTTTCTCTCCCTCCCACCACCTCACTATCTCTCTCTTTCTCTGTCTCCCACCACCTCACTTGCTCTCTCTTTCTCTGCCTCCCACCACCTCACTATTTCTCTCTTTTTCTGCCTCCCACCTCCTCACTATCTCTCTCTTTCTCTCCCTCCCACCACCTCACTATCTCTCTCTTTCTCTCCCTCCCACCACCTCACCTGTTATTTCTTTCTCTGCCTCCCACCTCCTCACTAGAGCTCTTTTTCTCTCCCTCCCACCACCTCACTATCTCTCTCTTTCTCGCCCTCCCACCACCTCACCTGTTATTTCTTTCTCTGCCTCCCACCTCCTCACTAGAGCTCTCTTTCTCTGCCTCCCATCACCTCACTATCTCTCTCTTTCTCTGCCTCCCACCACCTTACTCTCTCTTTCTCTTTCTCTCACTCCCACCACCTCACTATCTCTCTCTTTCTCTGCCTCCCACCACCTCACCTGCTCTCTCTTTCTCTGCCTCCCACCTGCTCACTAGCTCTCTCTTTCTCTGCCTCCCACCACCTCACTATCTCTCTCTTTCTCTGCCTCCCACCACCTTACTAGCTCTCTATTTCTCTCCCTCCTACCACTTCACTAGCTTTCTCTTTCTTTCCCTCCCACCACCTAACTATCTATCTCTTTCTCTGCCTCCCCCCACCTCATTATCTCTCTCATTCTCTGCCTCCCACCACCTCACTATCTCTCTCTTTTTATGCCTCCCACCACCTCACTAGCTCTCTCTTTCTCTCCCTCCCACCACCTCACTATCTCTCTCTTTTTCTGTCTCCCACCACGTCACTAGCTATTTCTTTCTCCGGCTCCCACCATCCCACTATCTCTCTCTTTCTCTGCCTCCCACCTCCTCACTATCTCTCTCTTTCTCTGCCTCCCACCACCTTACTATCTCTCTCTTTCTCTGCCTCGCACCTCCTCACTATCTCTCTGTTTTTCTGCCTCCCACCACCTCACTAGCTCTCTCTTTCTTTGCCTCCCACCACCTAACTATCTCTCTCTTTCTCTGCCTAATACCTCCTCACTATCTCTCTTTTTCTGCCTCCCACCACCTCACTAGCTCTCTCTTTCTTTGCCTCCCACCAACTCACTAGCTCTCTCTTTCTCTGCCTCCCACCACCTCACCTACTCTCTCTTTCTCTGCCTCCCACCTCCTCACCTGTTCTCTCATTCGCTGCCTCCCACCACCTCACCTGCTCTCTCTTTCGCTGCCTCCCACCTCCTCACCTGCTCTCTCTTTCTCTGCCTCCCACCTCCCCACTATCTCTCTCTTTCTCTGTCTCCCACCACCTCACCTGCTCTCTCTTTCTCCGCCTTCCACCTCCTCACCTGCTCTCTCTTTCTCTGCCTCCCACTTCCTCACCTGCTCTATCTTTCTCTGCCTCCCACCACCTCACTATCTCTCTCTTTCTCTGCCTCCCACCACCTCACTATCTCTCTCTTTCTCTGCCTCCCACCACCTCACTATCTCTCTCATTCTCTGCCCCCCACCACCTCACTAGCTCTCTATTTCTCTGGCTCCCACCACCTCACCAGCTTTCTCTTTCTCTCCCTCCCACCACCTCACTACCTCTCTCTTTCTCTTTCTCCCACCACCTCACTATCTCTCTTTCTCTGCCTCCTACCTCCTCACTTTCTCTCTCTTTCTCTGCCTCCCAACACCTCACTATCTCTCTCTTTCTCTGCCTCCCACCACCTCTCCAGCTCTCTATTTCTCTCCCTCCCACCACCTCACTAGCTCTCTCTTTCTCTGCCTCCCACCTCCTCACTATCTCTCGCTTTCTATGCCTCCCACCACCTCACTACCTCTCTCTTTCTCTCCCTCCCACCACCTCACTATCTCTCTCTTTCTCTGTCTCCCACCACCTCACTTGCTCTCTCTTTCTCTGCCTCCCACCACCTCACTATTTCTCTCTTTTTCTGCCTCCCACCTCCTCACTATCTCTCTCTTTCTCTCCCTCCCACCACCTCACTATCTCTCTCTTTCTCTCCCTCCCACCACCTCACCTGTTATTTCTTTCTCTGCCTCCCACCTCCTCACTAGAGCTCTTTTTCTCTCCCTCCCACCACCTCACTATCTCTCTCTTTCTCTCCCTCCCACCACCTCACCTGTTATTTCTTTCTCTCCCTCCCACCTCCTCACTAGAGCTCTCTTTCTCTGCCTCCCATCACCTCACTATCTCTCTCTTTCTCTGCCTCCCACCACCTTACTCTCTCTTTCTCTTTCTCTCACTCCCATCACCTCACTATCTCTCTCTTTCTCTGCCTCCCACCACCTCACTAGAGCTGTCTTTCTCTGCCTCCCACCACCTCACTATCTCTCCCTTTCTCTGCCTCCCACCACCTTACTATCTCTTTCTCTTTCTCTGTCTCCCACCACCTCACTAGCTCTCTCATTCTCTGCCTCCCACCACCTCACCTGTTCTCTCTTTCTAACCCTCCCACCACCTCACTATCTCTCTCTTTCTCTGCCTCCCACCACCTCACTAGCTCTCTCATTCTCTGCCTCCCACCACCTCACCTGCTCTCTCTTTCTCTGCCTCCCACCACCTCACTATCTCTCTCTTTTTATGCCTCCCACCACCTCACTAGCTCTCTCTTTCTCTCCCTCCCACCACCTCACTATCTCTCTCTTTCTCTGTCTCCCACCACCACACTAGCTCTCTCTTTCTCTGCCTCCTACCTCCTCACTATCTCTCTCTTTCTCTGCATCCTACCTCCTCACTATCTCTCTCTTTCTCTGCCTCCCACCACCTCACTATCTCTCTCTTTCTCTGCCTCACACCACCTCACTAGCTCTCTATTTCTCTCCCTCCCACCACCTCACTAGCTCTCTCTTTCTCTGCCTCCCACCTCCTCACTATCTCTCTCTTTCTCTGCCTCCCACCACCTCACCAGCTCTCTCTTTCTCTCCCTCCCACCACCTCACTACCTCTCTCTTTCGCTGTCTCCCACCACCTCACTAGCTCTCTCTTTCTCTGCCTCCCGCCACCTCACTAGATTTCTCTTTATCTGCCTACCACCACCTAACTATTTCACTCTTTTTCTGCCTCCCACCTCCTCACTATCTCTCTATTTCTCTCCCTCCCACCACCTCACTATCTCTCTCTTTCTCTCCCTCCCACCACCTCACCTGTTATTTCTTTCTCTGCCTCCCACCACCTCACTATCTCTCTCTTTCTCTCCCTCCCACCACCTCACTATCTCTCTCTTTCTCTGTCTCCCACCACCACACTAGCTCTCTCTTTCTCTGCCTCCCACCACCTCACTAGCTCTCTCTTTCTCTCCCTCCCACCACCTCACTATCTCTCTCATTCTCTGTCTCCCACCACCACACTAGCTCTCTCTTTCTCTGCCTCCCGCCACCTCACCTGCTCTCTCTTTCTCTGCCTCCCACCTCCTCACCTGCTCTGTCTTTCTCTGCCTCCCACCACCTCACTATCTCTCTCTTTCTCTGCCTCCCACCACCTCACTAGCTCTCTCTTTCTCTGCCTCCCACCACCTCACTATCTCTATCTTTCTCTGCCTCCCACCACCTCACTAGCTCTCTCTTTCTCTCCCTCCCACCACCTCACTATCTCTCTCTTTCTCTGCCTCCCACCACCTCACTATCTCTCTCTTTCTCTCCCTCCCACCACCTCACCTGTTATTTCTTTCTCTGCCTCCCACCTCCTCACTAGAGCTCTCTTTCTCTCCCTCCCACCACCTCACTATCTCTCTCTTTCTCTCCCTTCCACCACCTCACCTGTTATTTCTTTCTCTGCCTCCCACCTCCTCACTAGAGCTCTCTTTCTCTGCCTCCCATCACCTCACTATCTCGCTCTTTCTCTGCCTCCCACCACCTTACTCTCTCTTTCTCTTTCTCTCACTCCCACCACCTCACTATCTCTCTCTTTCTCTGCCTCCCACCTCCTCACTAGAGCTCTCTTTCTCTGCCTCCCACCACCTCACTATCTCTTTCTCTTTCTCTGTCTCCCACCACCTCACTATCTCTCTCTTTCTCTCCCTCCCACCACCTCACCTGTTATTTCTTTCTCTGCCTCCCACCTCCTCACTAGAGCTCTCTTTCTCTGCCTCCCATCACCTCACTATCTCTCTCATTCTCTGCCTCCCACCACCTCACCTGTTCTCTCTTTCTTTCCCTCCCACCACCTCACTATCTCTCTCTTTCTCTGCCTCCCACCACCTCACTAGCTCTCTCATTCTCTGCCTCCCACCACCTCACCTGCTCTCTTTCTCTGCCTCCCACCACCTCACTATCTTTCTCTTTTTATGCCTCCCACCTCCTCACTATCTCTCTCTTTTTATGCCTCCCACCACCTCACTAGCTCTCTCTTTCTCTCCCTCCCACCACCTCATTATCTCTCTCTTTCTCTATCTCCCACCACCACACTAGCTCTCTCTTTCTCTGCCTCCCACCACCTCACTAGCTCTCTCTTTCTCTGCCTCCCACCACCTCACCTGTTCTCTCTTTCTTTCCCTCCCACCACCTCACTATCTCTCTCTTTCTCTGCCTCCCAACACCTCACTAGCTCTCTCAATCTCTGCCTCCCACCACCTCACCTGTTCTCTCTTTCTCTGCCTCCCACCACCTCACTATCTTTCTCTTTTTATGCCTCCCACCACCTCACTATCTCTCTCTTTTTATGTCTCCCACCACCTCATTAGCTCTCTCTTTCTCTGTCTCCCACCACCACACTAGCTCTCTCTTTCTCTGCCTCCCACCACCCCACTAGCTCTCTCTTTCTCTGCCTCCCACCTCCTCACTATCTCTCTCTTTCTCTGCCTCCTACCTCCTCACTATCTCTCTCTTTCTCTGCCTCCCACCACCTCACTATCTCTCTCTTTCTCTGCCTCCCACCACCTCACTAGCTCTCTATTTCTCTCCCTCCCACCACCTCACTAGCTCTCTCTTTATCTGCCTCCCACCTCCTCACTATCTATCGCTTTCTCTGCCTCCCACCACCTCACCAGCTCTCTCTTTCTCTCCCTCCCACCACCTCACTACCTCTCTCTTTCTCTGTCTCCCACCACCTCACTAGCTCTCTCTTTCTCTGCCTCCCGCCACCTCACTAGATTTCTCTTTATCTGCCTACCACCACCTAACTATTTCTCTCTTTTTCTGCCTCCCACCACCTCACTATCTCTCTATTTCTCTCCCTCCCACCACCTCACTATCTCTCTCTTTCTCTCCCTCCCACCACCTCACCTGTTATTTCTTTCTCTGCCTCCCACCTCCTCACCTGCTCTCTCTTTCTCTGCCTCCCACCTCCTCACTATCTCTCTATTTCTCTCCCTCCCACCACCTCACTATCTCTCTCTTTCTCTCCCTCCCACCACCTCACCTGTTATTTCTTTCTCTGCCTCCCACCTCCTCACCTGCTCTCTCTTTCTCTGCCTCCCATCACCTCACTATCTCTCTATTTCTCTGCCTCCCACCACCTTACTCTCTCTTTCTCTTTCTTTCACTCCCACCACCTCACTATCTCTCTCTTTCTCTTCCTCCCACCTCCTCACTAGAGCTCTCTTTCTCTGCCTCCCACCACCTCACTATCTCTCTCTTTCTCTGCCTCCCACCACCTTACTGTCTCTTTCTCTGCCTCCCACCACCTCACTAGCTCTCTCTTTCTCTCCCTCCCACCACCTCACTATCTCTCTCATTCTCTGTCTCCCACCACCACACTAGCTCTCTCTTTCTCTGCCTCCCGCCACCTCACCTGCTCTCTCTTTCTCTGCCTCCCACCTCCTCACCTGCTCTGTCTTTCTCTGCCTCCCACCACCTCACTATCTCTCTCTTTCTCTGCCTCCCACTACCTCACTAGCTCTCTCTTTCTCTGCCTCCCACCACCTCACTATCTCTATCTTTCTCTGCCTCCCACCACCTCACTAGCTCTCTCTTTCTCTCCCTCCCACCACCTCACTATCTCTCTCTTTCTCTGCCTCCCACCACCTCACTATCTCTCTCTTTCTCTCCCTCCCACCACCTCACCTGTTATTTCTTTCTCTGCCTCCCACCTCCTCACTAGAGCTCTCTTTCTCTCCCTCCCACCACCTCACTATCTCTCTCTTTCTCTCCCTTCCACCACCTCACCTGTTATTTCTTTCTCTGCCTCCCACCTCCTCACTAGAGCTCTCTTTCTCTGCCTCCCATCACCTCACTATCTCTCTCTTTCTCTGCCTCCCAACACCTTACTCTCTCTTTCTCTTTCTCTCACTCCCACCACCTCACTATCTCTCTCTTTCTCTGCCTCCCACCTCCTCACTAGAGCTCTCTTTCTCTGCCTCCCACCACCTCACTATCTCATTCTCTTTCTCTGTCTCCCACCACCTCACTATCTCTCTCTTTCTCTCCCTCCCACCACCTCACCTGTTATTTCTTTCTCTGCCTCCCACCTCCTCACTAGAGCTCTCTTTCTCTGCCTCCCATCACCTCACTATCTCTCTCATTCTCTGCCTCCCACCACCTCACCTGTTCTCTCTTTCTTTCCCTCCCACCACCTCACTATCTCTCTCTTTCTCTGCCTCCCACCACCTCACTAGCTCTCTCATTCTCTGCCTCCCACCACCTCACCTGCTCTCTTTCTCTGCCTCCCACCACCTCACTATCTTTCTCTTTTTATGCCTCCCACCTCCTCACTATCTCTCTCTTTTTATGCCTCCCACCACCTCATTATCTCTCTCTTTCTCTGTTTCCCACCACCACACTAGCTCTCTCTTTCTCTGCCTCCCACCACCTCACTATCTCATTCTCTTTCTCTGTCTCCCACCACCTCACTATCTCTCTCTTTCTCTCCCTCCCACCACCTCACCTGTTATTTCTTTCTCTGCCTCCCACCTCCTCACTAGAGCTCTCTTTCTCTGCCTCCCATCACCTCACTATCTCTCTCATTCTCTGCCTCCCACCACCTCACCTGCTCTCTCTTTCTCTGCCTCCCACCACCTCACTATCTTTCTCTTTTTATGCCGCCCACCACCTCACTATCTCTCTCTTTTTATGTCTCCCACCACCTCACCTGCTCTCTCTTTCTCTGCCTCCCACCTCCTCACTATCTCTCTTTCTCTGCCTCCTACCTCCTCACTAGCTCTCTCTTTCTCTGCCTCCCACCACCCCACTAGCTCTCTCTTTCTCTGCCTCCCACCTCCTCACTATCTCTCTTTCTCTGCCTCCTACCTCCTCACTATCTCTCTCTTTCTCTGCCTCCCACCACCTCACTATCTCTCTCTTTCTCTGCCTCCCACCACCTCACTAGCTCTCTATTTCTCTCCCTCCCACCACCTCACTAGCTCTCTCTTTCTCTGCCTCCCACCTCCTCACTATCTATCGCTTTCTCTGCCTCCCACCACCTCACCAGCTCTCTCTTTCTCTCCCTCCCACCACCTCACTACCTCTCTCTTTCTCTGTCTCCCACCACCTCACTAGCTCTCTCTTTCTCTGCCTCCCGCCACCTCACTAGATTTCTCTTTATCTGCCTCCCACCACCTAACTATTTCTCGCTTTTTCTGCCTCCCACCTCCTCACTATCTCTCTATTTCTCTCCCTCCCACCACCTCACTATCTCTCTCTTTCTCTCCCTCCCACCACCTCACCTGTTATTTCTTTCTCTGCCTCCCACCACCTCACCTGCTCTCTTTCTCTGCCTCCCACCACCTCACTATCTTTCTCTTTTTATGCCTCCCACCTCCTCACTATCTCTCTCTTTCTCTGCCTCCCACCACCTCATTATCTCTCTCTTTCTCTGTCTCCCACCACCACACTAGCTCTCTCTTTCTCTGCCTCCCACCACCTCACTAGCTCTCTCATTCTCTGCCTCCCACCACCTCACCTGCTCTCTCTTTCTCTGCCTCCCACCACCTCACTATCTTTCTCTTTTTATGCCTCCCACCACCTCACTATCTCTCTCTTTTTATGCCTCCCACCACCTCACTAGCTCTCTCTTTCTCTGCCTCCCACCACCTCACTATCTCTCTCTTTCTCTGTCTCCCACCACCACAATAGCTCTCTCTTTCTCTGCCTCCCACCACCCCACTAGCTCTCTCTTTCTCTGCCTCCCACCTCCTCACTATCTCTCTCTTTCTCTGCCTCCTACCTCCTCACTATCTCTCTCTTTCTCTGCCTCCCACCACCTCACTATATCTCTCTTTCTCTGCCTCCCACCACCTCACTAGCTCTCTATTTCTCTCCCTCCCACCACCTCACTAGCTCTCTCTTTCTCTGCCTCCCACCTCCTCACTATCTATCGCTTTCTCTGCCTCCCACCACCTCACCAGCTCTCTCTTTCTCTCCCTCCCACCACCTCACTACCTCTCTCTTTCTCTGTCTCCCACCACCTCACTAGCTCTCTCTTTCTCTGCCTCCCGCCACCTCACTAGATTTCTCTTTATCTGCCTCCCACCACTTAACTATTTCTCGCTTTTTCTGCCTCCCACCTCCTCACTATCTCTCTATTTCTCTCCCTCCCACCACCTCACTATCTCTCTCTTTCTCTACCTCCCACCACCTCACCTGGTATTTCTTTCTCTGCCTCCCACCACCTCACCTGCTCTCTTTCTCTGCCTCCCACCACCTCACTATCTTTCTCTTTTTATGTCTCCCACCTCCTCACTATCTATCTCTTTTTATGCCTCCCACCACCTCACTAGCTCTCTCTTTCTCTCCCTCCCACCACCTCATTATCTCTCTCTTTCTCTGTCTCCCACCACCACACTAGCTCTCTCTTTCTCTGCCTCCCACCACCTCACTAGCTCTCTCTTTCTCTGCCTCCCACCACCTCACCTGTTCTCTCTTTCTTACCCTCCCACCACCTCACTATCTCTCTCTTTCTCTGCCTCCCACCACCTCACTAGCTCTCTCATTCTCTGCCTCCCACCACCTCACCTGCTCTCTCTTTCTCTGCCTCCCACCACCTCACTATCTTTCTCTTTTTATGCCTCCCACCACCTCACTATCTCTCTCTTTTTATGCCTCCCACCACCTCACAAGCTCTCTCTTTCTCTAGCTCCCACCACCTCACTATCTCTCTCTTTCTCTGTCTCCCACCACCACACTAGCTCTCTCTTTCTCTGCCTCCCACCACCCCACTAGCTCTCTCTTTCTCTGCCTCCCACCTCCTCACTATCTCTCTCTTTCTCTGCCTCCTACCTCCTCACTATCTCTCTCTTTCTCTGCCTCCCACCACCTCACTATATCTCTCTTTCTCTGCCTCCCTCCACCTCACTAGCTCTCTATTTCTCTCCCTCCCACCACCTCACTAGCTCTCTCTTTCTCTGCCTCCCACCTCCTCACTAACTATCGCTTTCTCTGCCTCCCACCACCTCACCAGCTCTCTATTTCTCTCCCTCCCACCACCTCACTATCTCTCTCTTTCTCTCCCTCCCACGACCTCACCTGTTATTTCTTTCTCTGCCTCCCACCTCCTCACCTGCTCTCTCTTTCTCTGCCTCCCACCACCTCACTATCTCTCTCTTTCTCTCCCTCCCACGACCTCACCTGTTATTTCTTTCTCTGCCTCCCACCTCCTCACCTGCTCTCTCTTTTTATGCCTCCCACCACCTCACCTGCTCTCTCTTTCTCTGCCTCCCACCACCTCACTAGCTCTCTCTTTCTCTGCCTCCCACCTCCTCACTATCTCTTGCTTTCTCTGCCTCCCACCACCTCACTATCTCTCTCTTTCTCTGCCTCCCAACACCTCACTATCTCTCTCTTTCACTTCCTCCCACCACGTCACTAGCTCTTTCTTTCTCTGCCTCCCACCACCTCACTATCTCTCTCTTTCACTTCCTCCCACCACCTCACTAGCTCTCTCATTCTCTGCCTCCCACCACCTCACCTGCTCTCTCTTTCTCTGACTCCCACCTCCTCACCTGCTCTCTCTTTCTCTGCCTCCCACCTTCTCACTATCTCTCTCTTTCTCTGCCTCCCACCACCTCACCTATTCTCTCTTTCTTTCCCTCCCACCACCTCACTATCTCTCTCTTTCTCTGCCTCCCACCACCTCACTAGCTCTCTCATTCTCTGCCTCCCACCACCTCACCTGCTCTCTCTTTCTCTGCCTCCCACCACCTCACTATCTTTCTCTTTTTATGCCTCCCACCACCTCACTATCTCTCTCTTTTTATGCCTCCCACCACCTCACAAGCTCTCTCTTTCTCTAGCTCCCACCACCTCACTATCTCTCTCTTTCTCTGTCTCCCACCACCACACTAGCTCTCTCTTTCTCTGCCTCCCACCACCCCACTAGCTCTCTCTTTCTCTGCCTCCCACCTCCTCACTATCTCTCTCTTTCTCTGCCTCCTACCTCCTCACTATCTCTCTCTTTCTCTGCCTCCCACCACCTCACTATATCTCTCTTTCTCTGCCTCCCACCACCTCACTAGCTCTCTATTTCTCTCCCTCCCACCACCTCACTAGCTCTCTCTTTCTCTGCCTCCCACCTCCTCACTATCTATCGCTTTCTCTGCCTCCCACCACCTCACCAGCTCTCTATTTCTCTCCCTCCCACCACCTCACTATCTCTCTCTTTCTCTCCCTCCCACGACCTCACCTGTTATTTCTTTCTCTGCCTCCCACCTCCTCACCTGCTCTCTCTTTCTCTGCCTCCCACCTCCTCACTAGCTCTCTCTTTTTATGCCTCCCACCACCTCACCTGCTCTCTCTTTCTCTGCCTCCCACCACCTCACTAGCTCTCTCTTTCTCTGCCTCCCACCTCCTCACTATCTCTTGCTTTCTCTGCCTCCCACCACCTCACTATCTCTCTCTTTCTCTGCCTCCCAACACCTCACTATCTCTCTCTTTCACTTCCTCCCACCACGTCACTAGCTCTTTCTTTCTCTGCCTCCCACCACCTCACTATCTCTCTCTTTCACTTCCTCCCACCACCTCACTAGCTCTCTCATTCTCTGCCTCCCACCACCTCACCTGCTCTCTCTTTCTCTGACTCCCACCTCCTCACCTGCTCTCTCTTTCTCTGCCTCCCACCTTCTCACTATCTCTCTCTTTCTCTGCCTCCCACCACCTCACCTGCTCTCTCTTTCTCCGCCTCCCACCTCCTCACCTGCTCTATCTTTCTCTGCCTCCCACCACCTCACTATCTCTCTCTTTCTCTGCCTCCCACCACCTCACTATCTCTCTCTTTCTCTGCCTCCCACCACCTCACTATCTCTCTCATTCTCTGCCTCCCACCACCTCACCTGTTCTCTCTTTCTCTCCCTCCCACCACCTCACTAGCTCTCTCTTTCTCTGCCTCCCACCACCTCACTATCTCTCTCTTTCTCTGCCTCCCACCACCTCACTATCTCTCTCTTTCTCTGCCTCCCACCACCTCACTATCTCTCTCATTCTCTGCCTCCCACCACCTCACCTGTTCTCTCTTTCTCTCCCTCCCACCACCTCACTAGCTCTCTCTTTCTCTGCCTCCCACCTCCTCACTATCTCTCGCTTTCTCTGCCTCCCACCACCTCACCAGCTCTCTCTTTCTCTTCCTCCCACCACCTCACTAGCTCTCTCTTTCTCTGCCTCCCACCACCGCACTAGCTTTCTCTTTCTCTGCCTCCCACCACCGCACTATCTCTCTCTTTCTCTGCCTCCCACCTCCTCACTATCTCTCTCTTTCTCTCCCTCCCACCACCTCACCTGTTATTTCTTTCTCTGCCTCCCACCACCTCACCTGCTCTCTTTCTCTGCCTCCCACCACCTCACTATCTTTCTCTTTTTATGCCTCCCACCTCCTCACTATCTCTCTCTTTTTATGCCTCCCACCACCTCACTAGCTCTCTCTTTCTCTCCCTCCCACCACCTCATTATCTCTCTCTTTCTCTGTCTCCCACCACCACACTAGCTCTCTCTTTCTCTGCCTCCCACCACCTCACTAGCTCTCTCTTTCTCTGCTTCCCACCACCTCACCTGTTCTCTCTTTCTTTCCCTCCCACCACCTCACTATCTCTCTCTTTCTCTGCCTCCCACCACCTCACTAGCTCTCTCATTCTCTGCCTCCCACCACCTCACCTGCTCTCTCTTTCTCTGCCTCCCACCATCTCACTAGCTCTCTCTTTCTCTGTCTCCCACCACCTCACTATCTCTCTCTTTTTATGCCTCCCACCACCTCACTAGCTCTCTCTTTCTCTGTCTCCCACCACCACACTAGCTCTCTCTTTCTCTGCCTCCCACCACCTCACTAGCTCTCTCATTCTCTGTCTCCCACCACCTCACTATCTCTCTCTTTTTATGCCTCCCACCACCTCACTAGCTCTCTCTTTCTCTGTCTCCCACCACCACACTAGCTCTCTCTTTCTCTGCCTCCCACCTCCCCACTAGCTCTCTCTTTCTCTGCCTCCCACCTCCTCACTATCTCTCTCTTTCTCTGCCTCCTACCTCCTCACTATGTCTCTCTTTCTCTGCCTCCCACCACCTCACTATATCTCTCTTTCTCTGCCTCCCACCACCTCACTAGCTCTCTATTTCTCTCCCTCCCACCACCTCACTAGCTCTCTCTTTCTCTGCCTCCCACCTCCTCACTATCTATCGCTTTCTCTGCCTCCCACCACCTCACCAGCTCTCTCTTTCTCTCCCTCCCACCACCTTACTACCTCTCTCTTTCTCTGTGTCCCACCACCTCACTAGCTCTCTCTTTCTCTGCCTCCCGCCACCTCACTAGATTTCTCTTTATCTGCCTCCCACCACCTAACTGTTTCTCGCTTTTTCTGCCTCCCACCTCCTCACTATCTCTCTATTTCTCTCCCTCCCACCACCTCACTATCTCTCTCTTTCTCTCCCTCCCACGACCTCACCTGTTATTTCTTTCTCTGCCTCCCACCTCCTCATCTGCTCTCTCTTTCTCTGCCTCCCACCTCCTCACTAGCTCTCTCTTTTTATGCCTCCCACCACCTCACCTGCTCTCTCTTTCTCTGCCTCCCACCACCTCACTAGCTCTCTCTTTCTCTGCCTCCCACCTCTCACTATCTCTTGCTTTCTCTGCCTCCCACCACCTCACTATCTCTCTCTTTCTCTGCCTCCCAACACCTCACTATCTCTCTCTTTCACTTCCTCCCACCACGTCACTAGCTCTTTCTTTCTCTGCCTCCCACCACCTCACTATCTCTCTCTTTCACTTCCTCCCACCACGTCACTAGCTCTCTCTTTCTCTGCCTCCCACCACCTCACTAGCTCTCTCTTTCTCTGCCTCCCACCAGCTCACCTGTTCTCTCTTTCTTTCCCTCCCACCACCTCACTATCTCTCTCTTTCTCTGCCTCCCAACACCTCACTATCTCTCTCTTTCACTTCCTCCCACCACCTCACCTGCTCTCTCTTTCTCTGCCTCCCACCACCTCACTAGCTCTCTCTTTCTCTGCCTCCCACCAGCTCACCTGTTCTCTCTTTCTTTCCCTCCCACCACCTCACTATCTCTCTCTTTCTCTGCCTCCCACCACCTCACTAGCTCTCTCATTCTCTGCCTCCCACCACCTCACCTGCTCTCTCTTTCTCTGCCTCCCACCACCTCACTATCTTTCTCTTTTTATGCCTCCCACCACCTCACTATCTCTCTCTTTTTATGCCTCCCACCACCTCACTAGCTCTCTCTTTCTCTGCCTCCCACCACCTCACTATCTCTCTCTTTCTCTGTCTCCCACCACCACACTAGCTCTCTCTTTCTCTGCCTCCCACCTCCCCACTAGCTCTCTCTTTCTCTGCCTCCCACCTCCTCACTATCTCTCTCTTTCTCTGCCTCCTACCTCCTCACTATGTCTCTCTTTCTCTGCCTCCCACCACCTCACTATATCTCTCTTTCTCTGCCTCCCACCACCTCACTAGCTCTCTATTTCTCTCCCTCCCACCACCTCACTAGCTCTCTCTTTCTCTGCCTCCCACCTCCTCACTATCTATCGCTTTCTCTGCCTCCCACCACCTCACCAGCTCTCTCTTTCTCTCCCTCCCACCACCTCACTACCTCTCTCTTTCTCTGTCTCCCACCACCTCACTAGCTCTCTCTTTCTCTGCCTCCCGCCACCTCACTAGATTTCTCTTTATCTGCCTCCCACCACCTAACTGTTTCTCGCTTTTTCTGCCTCCCACCTCCTCACTATCTCTCTATTTCTCTCCCTCCCACCACCTCACTATCTCTCTCTTTCTCTCCCTCCCACGACCTCACCTGTTATTTCTTTCTCTGCCTCCCACCTCCTCATCTGCTCTCTCTTTCTCTGCCTCCCACCTCCTCACTAGCTCTCTCTTTTTATGCCTCCCACCACCTCACCTGCTCTCTCTTTCTCTGCCTCCCACCACCTCACTAGCTCTCTCTTTCTCTGCCTCCCACCTCCTCACTATCTCTTGCTTTCTCTGCCTCCCACCACCTCACTATCTCTCTCTTTCTCTGCCTCCCAACACCTCACTATCTCTCTCTTTCACTTCATCCCACCACGTCACTAGCTCTTTCTTTCTCTGCCTCCCACCACCTCACTATCTCTCTCTTTCACTTCCTCCCACCACGTCACTAGCTCTCTCTTTCTCTGCCTCCCACCTTCTCACTATCTCTCTCTTTCTCTGCCTCCCACCACCTCACCTGCTCTCTCTTTCTCCGCCTCCCACCTCCTCACCTGCTCTATCTTTCTCTGCCTCCCACCTTCTCACTATCTCTCTCTTTCTCTGCCTCCCACCACCTCACCTGCTCTCTCTTTCTCCGCCTCCCACCTCCTCACCTGCTCTATCTTTCTCTGCCTCCCACCACCTCACTATCTCTCTCTTTCTCTGCCTCCCACCACCTCACTATCTCTCTCTTTCTCTGCCTCCCACCACCTCACTATCTCTCTCATTCTCTGCCTCCCACCACCTCACCTGTTCTCTCTTTCTCTCCCTCCCACCACCTCACTAGCTCTCTCTTTCTCTGCCTCCCACCTCCTCACTATCTCTCGCTTTCTCTGCCTCCCACCACCTCACCAGCTCTCTCTTTCTCTTCCTCCCACCACCTCACTAGCTATCTCTTTCTCTGCCTCCCACCACCGCACTAGCTTTCTCTTTATCTGCCTCCCACCACCTCACTATCTCTCTCTTTCTCTGCCTCCCACCACCTCACTATCTCTCTCTTTCTCTGTTTCCCACCTCCTCACCTGCTCTATCTTTCTCTGCCTCCCACCACCGCACTATCTCTCTCTTTCTCTGCCTCCCACCTCCTCACTATCTCTCTCTTTCTCTGCCTCCCACCACCTCACTATCTCTCTCTTTCTCTGCCTCGCACCTCCCCACTATCTCTCTCTTTTTCTGCCTCCCACCACCTCACTAGCTCTCTCTTTCTTTGCCTCCCACCACCTCACTAGTTCTCTCATTCTCTGCCTCCCACCTCCTCACTATCTCTCTCTTTCTCTGCCTCCCACCACCTCACTATCTCTCTCTTTCTCTGCCTCGCACCTCCTCACTATCTCTCTCTTTTTCTGCCTCCCACCACCTCACTAGCTCTCTCTTTCTTTGCCTCCCACCACCTCACTAGCTCTCTCTTTCTCTGCCTCCCACCACCTCACCTGCTCTCTCTTTCTCTGCCTCCCACCACCTCACCTGCTCTCTCTTTCTCTGCCTCCCACCTGCTCACTAGCTCTCTCTTTCTCTGCCTCCCACCACCTCACTGGCTCTCTATTTCTCTCCCTCCCACCACTTCACTAGCTATCTCTTTCTTTCCCTCCCACCACCTAACTATCTATCTCTTTCTCTGCCTCCCACCACCTCACTATCTTTCTCTTTTTATGCCTCCCACCACCTCACTATCTCTCTCTTTTTATGCCTCCCACCACCTCACTAGCTCTCTCTTTCTCTCCCTCCCACCACCTCACTATCTCTCTCTTTTTCTGTCTCCCACCACCACACTAGCTCTCTCTTTCTCTGCATCCCACCTCCTCACTATCTCTCTCTTTCTCTGCCTCCCACCTCCTCACTATCTCTCTCTTTCTCTGCCTCCCACCACCTCACTATCTCTCTCTTTCTCTGCCTCGCACCTCCTCGCTATCTCTCTCTTTTTCTGCTTCCCACCACCTCACTAGCTCTCTCTTTCTTTGCCTCCCACCACCTCACTAGTTCTCTCATTCTCTGCCTCCCACCACCTCACTAGCTCTCTCTTTCCCTGCCTCCCACCACCTCACTAGCTCGCTTTCTCTGCCTCCTACCACCTCACCTGTTCTCTCTTTCTCTGCCTCCCACCACCTCACTATCTCTCTCTTTCTCTGCCTCCCACCACCTCACTATCTCTCTCTTTCTCTTCCTCCCACCACCTCACTAGCTCTCTCATTCTCTGCCTCCCACCACCTCACCTGCTCTATCTTTCTCTGCCTCCCATCACCTCACTATCTCTCTCTTTCTTTTCCTCCCACCACCTCACTATCTCTCTCTTTCTCTGCCTCCCATCACCTCACTATCTCTCTCTTTCTCTGCCTCCCACCACCTCACTAGCTCTCTCATTCTCTGCCTCCAACCACCTCACTAGCTCTCTCTTTATCTGCCTCAAACCATCTCACTAGCTCTCTTTCCCTGCCTCCCACCACCTCACTAGCTCTCTTTCTCTGGCTGCACCACCTCACTAGCTCTCTCTTTCTCTGCCTCCACCACCTCACGAGCTCTCTCTTTCTCTGCCTCCCACCACCTCACTAGTTCTCTCATTCTCTTCCTCCCACCACCTCACTAGCTCTCTTTTTCTCTGCCTCCCACCACCTCACTATCTCTCTCATTCTCTTCCTCCCACCACCTCACTAGCTCTCTCATTCTCTGCCTCCCACCACCTCACCTGCTCTATCTTTCTCTGCCTCCAACCTCCTCACTAGAGCTCTCTTTCTCTGCCTCCCACCACCTCACCAGCTCTCTCTTTCTCTGCCTCCCACCAAATCACTATCTCTCTCTTTCTCTGCCTCCCACCACGTCACTAGCTCTTTCTTTCTCCGCCTCCCACCTCCTCACCTACTCTCACTTTCTCTTTCTCCCACCACCTCACTAGCTCTCTCATTCTCTGCCTCAAACCACCTCACCTGTTCTCTCTTTCTCTAGCTCCCACCACCTCACCAGCTCTCTCTTTCTCTGCCTCCCACCACCTCACTATCTCTCTCTTTCTCTGCCTCCCACCACGTCACTAGCTCTTTCTTTCTCTGCCTCCCACCACCTCACTATCTCTCTCTTTCTCTGCCTCCCACCACGTCACTAGCTCTCTCTTTCTCTGCCTCCCACCACCTCACTATCTCTCTCTTTCTCTGCCTCCCACCATGTCACTAGTTCTCTCATTCTCTGCCTCCCACCACCTCACTAGCTCTCTCATTCTCTGCCTCCCACCTCCTCGCCTCCTCTCTCTTTCTCTGCCTCCCACCTCCTCACTAGAGCTCTCTTTCTCTGCCTCCCACCACCTCACCTGCTCTCTCTTTCTCTGCCTCCCACCACCTCACTATCTCTCTCTTTCTCTGCCTCCCACCACCTCACCAGCTCTCTATTTCTCTCCCTCCCACCACCTCACTAGCTCTCTCTTTCTCTGCCTCCCACCACCTCACTAGCTCTCTCGCTTTCTCTGCCTCCCACCACCTCACCAGCTCTCTCTTTCTCTCCCTCCCACCACCTCACTACCTCTCTCTTTCTCTGTCTCCCACCACCTCACTAGCTCTCTCTTTCTCTGCCTCCCGCCACCTCACTATTTCTCTCTTTTTCTGCCTCCCACCTCCTCACTATCTCTCTCTTTCTTTCCCTCCCACCACCTCACTATCTCTCTCTTTCTCTCCCTCCCACCACCTCACCTGTTATTTCTTTCTCTGCCTCCCACCTCCTCACCTGCTCTCTCTTTCTCTGCCTCCCACCTCCTCACTAGAGCTCTCTTTCTCTAACTCCCATCACCTCACTTTCTCTCTCTTTCTTTGCCTCCCACCACCTTACTCTCTCTTTCTCTTTCTCTCACTCCCACCACCTCACTATCTCTCTCTTTCTCTGCCTCCCACCACCTTACTCTCTCTCTCTCTTTCTCTGCCTCCCACCACCTTACTCTCTCTTTCTATTCCTCTGCCTCCCACCACCTCACTAGCTCTCTCGATCTCTGCCTCCCACCACCTCATTATCTCTCTATTTCTCTGTCTCCCACCACCACACTAGCTCTCTCTTTCTCTGCCTCCCACCACCTCACTAGCACTATCTTTCTCTGCCTCCCACCACCTCACTAGCTCTCTCTTTCTCTGCCTCCCACCTCTTCACTAGCTCTCTCTTTCTCTGCGTCCCGCCACCTCACCTGCTCTCTCTTTCTCCGCCTCCCACCTCCTCACCTGCTCTCTCTTTCTCTGTCTCCCACCTCCTCACCTGCTCTGTCTTTCTCTGCCTCCCACCACCTCACTATCTCTCTCTTTCTAGGTCTCCCACAACCTCACCTGCTCTCGCTTTCTCTGCCTCCCACCACCTCACTATCTCTCTTTCTCTGCCTCCTACCTCCTCACTATCTCTATCTTTCCCACCTTCTCACTATCTCTCTCTTTCTCTGCCTCCCACCACCTCACCTGCTTTCTCTTTCTCCGCCTCCCACCTCCTCACCTGCTCTATCTTTCTCTGCCTCCCACCACCTCACTATCTCTCTCTTTCTCTGCCTCCCACCACCTCACTATCTCTCTCTTTCTCTGCCTCCCACCACCTCACTTTCTCTCTCATTCTCTGCCTCCCACCACCTCACCTGTTCTCTCTTTCTCTCCCTCCCACCACCTCACTAGCTCTCTCTTTCTCTGCCTCCCACCTCCTCACTATCTCTCGCTTTCTCTGCCTCCGACCACCTCACCAGCTCTCTCTTTCTCTTCCTCCCACCACCTCACTATCTCTCTCTTTCTCTTTCTCTTTCTCCCACCACCTCACTAGCTCTCTCTTTCTCTGCCTCCCACCACCGCACTAGCTTTCTCTTTATCTGCCTCCCACCACCTCACTATCTCTCTCTTTCTCTGCCTCCCACCACCTCACTATCTCTCTCTTTCTCTGTTTCCCACCTCCTCACCTGCTCTATCTTTCTCTGCCTCCCACCACCGCACTATCTCTCTCTTTCTCTGCCTCCCACCTCCTCACTATCTCTCTCTTTCTCTTTCTCCCACCACCTCACTATCTCTCTCTTTCTCTGCCTCGCACCTCCCCACTATCTCTCTCTTTTCTGCCTCCCACCACCTCACTAGCTCTCTCTTTCTTTGCCTCCCACTACCTCACTAGTTCTCTCATTCTCTGCCTCCCACCTCCTCACTATCTCTCTCTTTCTCTGCCTCCCACCACCTCACTATCTCTCTCTTTCTCTGCCTCGCACCTCCTCACTATCTTTCTCTTTTTCTGCCTCCCACCACCTCACCTGCTCTCTCTTTCTCTGCCTCCCACCACCTCACCTGCTTTCTCTTTCTCTGCCTCCCACCTGCTCACTAGCTCTCTCTTTCTCTGCCTCCCACCACCTCACTGGCTCTCTATTTCTCTCCCTCCCACCACTTCACTAGCTATCTCTTTCTTTCCCTCCCACCACCTAACTATCTATCTCTTTCTCTGCCTCCCACCACCTCACTATCTTTCTCTTTTTATGCCTCCCACCACCTCACTATCTCTCTCTTTTTATGCCTCCCACCACCTCACTAGCTCTCTCTTTCTCTCCCTCCCACCACCTCACTATCTCTCTCTTTTTCTGTCTCCCACCACCACACTAGCTCTCTCTTTCTCTGCCTCCCACCTCCTCACTATCTCTCTCTTTCTCTGCCTCCCACCTCCTCACTATCTCTCTCTTTCTCTGCCTCCCACCACCTCACTATCTCTCTCTTTCTCTGCCTCGCACCTCCTCGCTATCTCTCTCTTTTTCTGCTTCCCACCACCTCACTAGCTCTCTCTTTCTTTGCCTCCCACCACCTCACTAGTTCTCTCATTCTCTGCCTCCCACCACCTCACTAGCTCTCTCTTTCCCTGCCTCCCACCACCTCACTAGCTCGCTTTCTCTGCCTCCTACCACCTCACCTGTTCTCTCTTTCTCTGCCTCCCACCACCTCACTATCTCTCTCTTTCTCTGCCTCCCACCACCTCACTATCTCTCTCTTTCTCTTCCTCCCACCACCTCACCTGCTCTATCTTTCTCTGCCTCCCATCACCTCACTATCTCTCTCTTTCTTTTCCTCCCACCACCTCACTATCTCTCTCTTTCTCTGCCTCCCACCACATCACTAGCTCTTTCTTTCTCTTCATCCCAACACCTCACTAGCTCTCTCTTTCTCTGCCTCCCACCACCTCACTAGCTCTCTCATTCTCTGCCTCCCACCATCTCATTAGCTCTCTCTTTATCTGCCTCAAACCACCTCACTAGCTCTCTTTCCCTGCCTCCCACCACCTCACTAGCTCTCTTTCTCTGGCTGCACCACCTCACTAGCTCTCTCTTTCTCTGCCTCCACCACCTCACTACCTCTCTCTTTCTCTGCCTCCCACCACCTCACTAGTTCTCTCATTCTCTTCCTCCCACCACCTCACTAGCTCTCTTTTTCTCTGCCTCCCACCACCTCACTATCTCTCTCATTCTCTTCCTCCCACCACCTCACTAGCTCTCTCATTCTCTGCCTCCCACCACCTCACCTGCTCTATCTTTCTCTGCCTCCAACCTCCTCACTAGAGCTCTCTTTCTCTGCCTCCCACCACCTCACCAGCTCTCTCTTTCTCTGCCTCCCACCAAATCACTAGTTCTCTCATTCTCTGCCTCCCACCACCTCACTAGCTCTCTCTTTCCCTGCCTCCCACCACCTCACTAGCTCGCTTTCTCTGCCTCCTACCACCTCACCTGTTCTCTCTTTCTCTGCCTCCCACCACCTCACTATCTCTCTCTTTCTCTGCCTCCCACCACCTCACTATCTCTCTCTTTCTCTTCCTCCCACCACCTCACTAGCTCTCTCATTCTCTGCCTCCCACCACCTCACCTGCTCTATCTTTCTCTGCCTCCCATCACCTCACTATCTCTCTCTTTCCTTTCCTCCCACCACCTCACTATCTCTCTCTTTCTCTGCCTCCCACCACATCACTAGCTCTTTCTTTCTCTTCATCCCTACACCTCACTAGCGCTCTCATTCTCTGCCTCCCACCACCTCATTAGCTCTCTCTTTATCTGCCTCAAACCACCTCACTAGCTCTCTTTCCCTGCCTCCCACCACCTCACTAGCTCTCTTTCTCTGGCTGCACCACCTCACTAGCTCTCTCTTTCTCTGCCTCCACCACCTCACTAGCTCTCTCTTTCTCTGCCTCCCACCACCTCACTAGTTCTCTCATTCTCTTCCTCCCACCACCTCACTAGCTCTCTTTTTCTCTGCCTCCCACCACCTCACTATCTCTCTCATTCTCTTCCTCCCACCACCTCACTAGCTCTCTCATTCTCTGCCTCCCACCACCTCACCTGCTCTATCTTTCTCTGCCTCCAACCTCCTCACTAGAGCTCTCTTTCTCTGCCTCCCACCACCTCACCAGCTCTCTCTTTCTCTGCCTCCCACCAAATCACTATCTCTCACTTTCTCTTTCTCCCACCACCACACCAGCTCTCTTTCTCTTTCTCTGTCTCCCACCACATCACTATCTCTCTCATTCTCTGCCTCAAACCACCTCACCTGTTCTCTCTTTCTCTAGCTCCCACCACCTCACCAGCTCTCTCTTTCTCTGCCTCCCACCACCTCACTATCTCTCTCTTTCTCTGCCTCCCACCACGTCACTAGCTCTTTCTTTCTCTGCCTCCCACCACCTCACTATCTCTCTCTTTCTCTGCCTCCCACCACGTCACTAGCTCTTTCTTTCTCTGCCTCCCACCACCTCACTATCTCTCTCTTTCTCTGCCTCCCACCATGTCACTAGTTCTCTCATTCTCTGCCTCCCACCACCTCACTAGCTCTCTCTTTCTCTGCCTCCCACCTCCTCGCCTGCTCTCTCTTTCTCTGCCTCCCACCTCCTCACTAGAGCTCTCTTTCTCTGCCTCCCACCACCTCACCTGCTCTCTCTTTCTCTCCCTCCCACCACCTCACTATCTCTCTCTTTCTCTGCCTCCCACCACCTCACTATCTCTCTCTTTCTCTGCCTCCCACCACATCACTAGCTCTCTCTTTCTCTCCCTCCCACCTCCTCACTATCTCTCTCTTTCTCTGCCTCCCACCACCTCACTATCTCTCTCTTTCTCTGCCTCCCACCACCTCACCAGCTCTCTATTTCTCTCCCTCCCACCACCTCACTAGCTCTCTCTTTCTCTGCCTCCCAACTCCTCACTATCTCTCGCTTTCTCTGCCTCCCACCACCTCACCAGCTCTCTCTTTCTCTCCCTCCCACCACCTCACTACCTCTCTCTTTCTCTGTCTCCCACCACCTCACTAGCTCTCTCTTTCTCTGCCTCCCGCCACCTCAATATCTCTCTCTTTTTCTGCCTCCCACCTCCTCACTATCTCTCTCTTTCTTTCCCTCCCACCACCTCACTATCTCTCTCTTTCTCTGCCTCCCACCACGTCACTAGCTCTTTCTTTCTCTGCCTCCCACCACCTCACTATCTCTCTCTTTCTCTGCCTCCCACCACGTCACTAGCTCTTTCTTTCTCTGCCTCCCACCACCTCACTATCTCTCTCTTTCTCTGCCTCCCACCATGTCACTAGTTCTCTCATTCTCTGCCTCCCACCACCTCACTAGCTCTCTCTTTCTCTGCCTCCCACCTCCTCGCCTGCTCTCTCTTTCTCTGCCTCCCACCTCCTCACTAGAGCTCCCTTTCTCTGCCTCCCACCACCTCACCTGCTCTCTCTTTCTCCGCCTCCCACCTCCTCACCTGCTCTATCTTTCTCTGCCTCCCACCACCTCACTATCTCTCTCTTTCTCTCCCTCCCACCACCTCACTATCTCTCTCTTTCTCTGCCTCCCACCACCTCACTATCTCTCTCTTTCTCTGCCTCCCACCACATCACTAGCTCTCTCTTTCTCTCCCTCCCACCTCCTCACTATCTCTCTCTTTCTCTGCCTCCCACCACCTCACTATCTCTCTCTTTCTCTGCCTCCCACCACCTCACCAGCTCTCTATTTCTCTCCCTCCCACCACCTCACTAGCTCTCTCTTTCTCTGCCTCCCAACTCCTCACTATCTCTCGCTTTCTCTGCCTCCCACCACCTCACCAGCTCTCTCTTTCTCTCCCTCCCACCACCTCACTACCTCTCTCTTTCTCTGTCTCCCACCACCTCACTAGCTCTCTCTTTCTCTGCCTCCCGCCACCTCAATATTTCTCTCTTTTTCTGCCTCCCACCTCCTCACTATCTCTCTCTTTCTTTCCCTCCCACCACCTCACTATCTCTCTCTTTCTCTCCCTCCCACCACCTCACCTGTTATTTCTTTCTCTGCCTCCCACCTCCTCACCTGCTCTCTCTTTCTCTGCCTCCCACCTCCTCACTAGAGCTCTCTTTCTCTAACTCCCATCACCTCACTTTCTCTCTCTTTCTCTGCCTCCCACCACCTTACTCTCTCTTTCTCTTTCTCTGTCTCCCACCACCTCACTATCTCTCTCTTTCTCTGCCTCCCACCACCTCACTGTCTCTCTCTTTCTCTGCCTCCCACCACCTTACTCTCTCTCTCTCTTTCTCTGCCTCCCACCACCTTACTCTCTCTTTCTATTCCTCTGCCTCCCACCACCTCACTAGCTCTCTCGATCTCTGCCTCCCACCACCTCACTATCTCTCTATTTCTCTGTCTCCCACCACCACACTAGCTCTATCTTTCTCTGCCTCCCACCACCTCACTAGCTCTCTCTTTCTCTGCCTCCCACCTCTTCACTAGCTCTCTCTTTCTCTGCGTCCCGCCACCTCACCTGCTCTCTCTTTCTCCGCCTCCCACCTCCTCACCTGCTCTCTCTTTCTCTGTCTCCCACCTCCTCACCTGCTCTGTCTTTCTCTGCCTCCCACCACCTCACTATCTCTCTCTTTCTAGGTCTCCCACCACCTCACCTGCTCTCGCTTTCTCTGCCTCCCACCACCTCACTATCTCTCTCTTTCTCTGCCTCCCACCACCTCACTAGCTCTCTATTTCTCTCCCTCCCACCACCTCACTAGCTCTCTCTTTCTCTGCCTCCCACCTCCTCACTATCACTCGCTTTCTCTGCCTCCCACCACCTCACCAGCTCTCTCTTTCTCTCCCTCCCACCACCTCACTACCTCTCTCTTTCTCTGCCTCCCACCACCTCACTAGATTTCTCTTTATCTGCCTCCCACCACCTAACTATTTCTCTCTTTTTCTGCCTCCCACCTCCTCACTATCTCTCTCTTTCTCTCCCTCCCACCACCTCACTATCTCTCTCTTTCTCTCCCTCCCACCACCTCACCTGTTATTTCTTTCTCCGCCTCCCACCTCCTCACCTGCTCTCTCTTTCTCTGCCTCCCACCTCCTCAATAGAGCTCTCTTTCTCTGCCTCCCATCACCTCACTATCTCTCTCTTTCTCTCCCTCCCACCACCTCACTATCTCTCTCTTTCTCTCCCTCCCACCACCTCACCTGTTATTTCTTTCTCCGCCTCCCACCTCCTCACCTGCTCTCTCTTTCTCTGCCTCCCACCTCCTCACTAGAGCTCTCTTTCTCTGCCTCCCATCACCTCACTATCTCTCTCTTTCTCTGCCTCCCACCACCTTACTCTCTCTTTCTCTTTCTCTCACTCCCACCACCTCACTATCTCTCTCTTTCTCTGCCTCCCACCTCCTCACTAGAGCTCTCTTTCTCTGCCTCCCACCACCTCACTATCTCTCTCTTTCTCTGCCTTCCACCACCTTACACTCTCTTTCTCTTTCTCTGCCTCCCACCACCTGACCCGTTCTCTCTTTCTTTCCCTCCCCCCACATCACTAGCTCTCTCTTTCTCTCCCTCCCACCTCCTCACTATCTCTCTCTTTCTCTGCCTCCCACCACCTCACTATCTCTCTCTTTCTCTGCCTCCCACCACCTCACCAGCTCTCTATTTCTCTCCCTCCCACCACCTCACTAGCTCTCTCTTTCTCTGCCTCCCAACTCCTCACTATCTCTCGCTTTCTCTGCCTCCCACCACCTCACCAGCTCTCTCTTTCTCTCCCTCCCACCACCTCACTACCTCTCTCTTTCTCTGTCTCCCACCACCTCACTAGCTCTCTCTTTCTCTGCCTCCCGCCACCTCAATATTTCTCTCTTTTTCTGCCTCCCACCTCCTCACTATCTCTCTCTTTCTTTCCCTCCCACCACCTCACTATCTCTCTCTTTCTCTCCCTCCCACCACCTCACCTGTTATTTCTTTCTCTGCCTCCCACCTCCTCACCTGCTCTCTCTTTCTCTGCCTCCCACCTCCTCACTAGAGCTCTCTTTCTCTAACTCCCATCACCTCACTTTCTCTCTCTTTCTCTGCCTCCCACCACCTTACTCTCTCTTTCTCTTTCTCTGTCTCCCACCACCTCACTATCTCTCTCTTTCTCTGCCTCCCACCACCTCACTGTCTCTCTCTTTCTCTGCCTCCCACCACCTTACTCTCTCTCTCTCTTTCTCTGCCTCCCACCACCTTACTCTCTCTTTCTATTCCTCTGCCTCCCACCACCTCACTAGCTCTCTCGATCTCTGCCTCCCACCACCTCACTATCTCTCTATTTCTCTGTCTCCCACCACCACACTAGCTCTATCTTTCTCTGCCTCCCACCACCTCACTAGCTCTCTCTTTCTCTGCCTCCCACCTCTTCACTAGCTCTCTCTTTCTCTGCGTCCCGCCACCTCACCTGCTCTCTCTTTCTCCGCCTCCCACCTCCTCACCTGCTCTCTCTTTCTCTGTCTCCCACCTCCTCACCTGCTCTGTCTTTCTCTGCCTCCCACCACCTCACTATCTCTCTCTTTCTAGGTCTCCCACCACCTCACCTGCTCTCGCTTTCTCTGCCTCCCACCACCTCACTATCTCTCTTTCTCTGCCTCCTACCTCCTCACTATCTCTATCTTTCTCTGCCTCCCACCACCTCACTATCTCTCTCTTTCTCTGCCTCCCACCACCTCACTAGCTCTCTATTTCTCTCCCTCCCACCACCTCACTAGCTCTCTCTTTCTCTGCCTCCCACCTCCTCACTATCACTCGCTTTCTCTGCCTCCCACCACCTCACCAGCTCTCTCTTTCTCTCCCTCCCACCACCTCACTACCTCTCTCTTTCTCTGCCTCCCACCACCTCACTAGATTTCTCTTTATCTGCCTCCCACCACCTAACTATTTCTCTCTTTTTCTGCCTCCCACCTCCTCACTATCTCTCTCTTTCTCTCCCTCCCACCACCTCACTATCTCTCTCTTTCTCTCCCTCCCACCACCTCACCTGTTATTTCTTTCTCCGCCTCCCACCTCCTCACCTGCTCTCTCTTTCTCTGCCTCCCACCTCCTCAATAGAGCTCTCTTTCTCTGCCTCCCATCACCTCACTATCTCTCTCTTTCTCTCCCTCCCACCACCTCACTATCTCTCTCTTTCTCTCCCTCCCACCACCTCACCTGTTATTTCTTTCTCCGCCTCCCACCTCCTCACCTGCTCTCTCTTTCTCTGCCTCCCACCTCCTCACTAGAGCTCTCTTTCTCTGCCTCCCATCACCTCACTATCTCTCTCTTTCTCTGCCTCCCACCACCTTACTCTCTCTTTCTCTTTCTCTCACTCCCACCACCTCACTATCTCTCTCTTTCTCTGCCTCCCACCTCCTCACTAGAGCTCTCTTTCTCTGCCTCCCACCACCTCACTATCTCTCTCTTTCTCTGCCTTCCACCACCTTACACTCTCTTTCTCTTTCTCTGCCTCCCACCACCTGACCCGTTCTCTCTTTCTTTCCCTCCCACCACCTCACTATCTCTCTCTTTCTCTGCCTCCCACCACCTCACTAGCTCTCTCATTCTCTGCCTCCCACCACCTCACCTGCTCTCTCTTTCTCTGCCTCCCACCACCTCACTATCTCTCTCTTTTTATGCCTCCCACTACCTCACTAGCTCTCTCTTCCTCTGCCTCCCACCTCCTCACTATCTCTCTCTTTCTCTGCCTCCCACTACCTCATTAGCTCTCTCTTTCTCTCCCTCCCACCACCTCACTATCTCTCTCTTTCTCTGTCTCCCACCACCACACTAGCTCTCTCTGTCTCTGCCATCCACCCTCTTACTAGCTCTCTCTTTCTCTGCCTCCCACTACCTCACTAGCTCTCTCTTTCTCTGTCTCCCACCACCTCACTATCTCTATCTTTCTCTGCCTCCCACCACCTCACTAGCTCTCTCTTTCTCTGCCTCCCACCACCTTACCTGCTCTCTCTTTCTCTGCCTCCCACCTCCTCACCTGCTCTGTCTTTCTCTGCCTCCCACCACCTCACTATCTCTCTCTTTCTCTGCCTCCCACCACCTCACTATCTCTCTCTTTCTAGGTCTCCCACCACCTCACCTGCTCTCGCTTTCTCTGCCTCCCACCACCTCACTATTTCTCTTTCTCTGCCTCCTACCTCCTCACTATCTCTATCTTTCTCTGCCTCCCACCACCTCACTAGCTCTCTCTTTCTCTGCCTCCCACCTCCTCACTATCACTCGCTTTCTCTGCCTCCCACCACCTCACCAGCTCTCTCTTTCTCTCCCTCCCACCACCTCACTACCTCTCTCTTTCTCTGCCTCCCACCACCTCACTAGATTTCTCTTTATCTGCCTCCCACCACCTAACTATTTCTCTCTTTTTCTGCCTCCCACCTCCTCACTATCTCTCTCTTTCTCTCCCTCACACCACCTCACTATCAATCTCTTTCTCTCCCTCCCACCACCTCACCTGTTATTTCTTTCTCCGCCTCCCACCTCCTCACCTGCTCTCTCTTTCTCTGCCTCCCACCTCCTCAATAGAGCTCTCTTTCTCTGCCTCCCATCACCTCACTATCTCTCTCTTTCTCTCCCTCCCACCACCTCACTATCTCTCTCTTTCTCTCCCTCCCACCACCTCACCTGTTATTTCTTTCTCCGCCTCCCACCTCCTCACCTGCTCTCTCTTTCTCTGCCTCCCACCTCCTCACTAGAGCTCTCTTTCTCTGCCTCCCATCACCTCACTATCTCTCTCTTTCTCTTCCTCCCACCACCTTACTCTCTCTTTCTCTTTCTCTCACTCCCACCACCTCACTATCTCTCTCTTTCTCTGCCTCCCACCTCCTCACTAGAGCTCTCTTTCTCTGCCTCACACCACCTCACTATCTCTCTCTTTCTCTGCCTTCCACCACCTTACACTCTCTTTCTCTTTCTCTGCCTCCCACCACCTGACCCGTTCTCTCTTTCTTTCCCTCCCACCACCTCACTATCTCTCTCTTTCTCTGCCTCCCACCACCTCACTAGCTCTCTCATTCTCTGCCTCCCACCACCTCACCTGCTCTCTCTTTCTCTGCCTCCCACCACCTCACTATCTCTCTCTTTTTATGCCTCCCACTACCTCACTAGCTCTCTCTTCCTCTGCCTCCCACCTCCTCACTATCTCTCTCTTTCTCTGCCTCCCACTACCTCACTAGCTCTCTCTTTCTCTCCCTCCCACCACCTCACTATCTCTCTCTGTCTCTGCCATCCACCACCTTACTAGCTCTCTCTTTCTCTGCCTCCCACTACCTCACTAGCTCTCTCTTTCTCTGTCTCCCACCACCTCACTATCTCTATCTTTCTCTGCCTCCCACCACCTCACTAGCTCTCTCTTTCTCTGCCTCCCACCACCTTACCTGCTCTCTCTTTCTCTGCCTCCCACCTCCTCACCTGCTCTGTCTTTCTCTGCCTCCCACCACCTCACTATCTCTCTCTTTCTCTGCCTCCCACCACCTCACTAGCTCTCTATTTCTCTCCCTCCCACCACCTCACTAGCTCTCTCTTTCTCTGGCTCCCACCACCTCACTACCTCTCTCTTTCTCTGCCTCCCACCACCTCACTAGATTTCTCTTTATCTGCCTCCCACCACCTAACTATTTCTCTCTTTTTCTGCCTCCCACCTCCTCACTATCTCTCTCTTTCTCTCCCTCCCACCACCTCACTATCTCTCTCTTTCTCTCCCTCCCACCACCTCACCTGTTATTTCTTTCTCCGCCTCCCTCCTCCTCACTTGCTCTCTCTTTCTCTGCCTCCCACCACCTCACTAGCTCTCTATTTCTCTCCCTCCCACCACCTCACTAGCTCTCTCTTTCTCTGCCTCCCACCTCCTCACTATCTCTCGCTTTCTCTGCCTCCCACCACCTCACCAGCTCTCTCCTTCTCTCCCTCCCACCACCTCACTACCTCTCTCTTTCTCTGCCTCCCACCACCTCACTAGATTTCTCTTTATCTGCCTCCCACCACCTAACTATTTCTCTCTTTTTCTGCCTCCCACCTCCTCACTATCTCTCTCTTTCTCTCCCTCCCACCACCTCACTATCTCTCTCTTTCTCTCCCTCCCACCACCTCACCTGTTATTTCTTTCTCCGCCTCCCACCTCCTCACCTGCTCTCTCTTTCTCTCCCTCCCACCACCTCACTATCTCTCTCTTTCTATGTCTCCCACCACCACACTAGCTCTCTCTGTCTCTGCCATCCACCACCTCACTAGCTCTCTCTTTCTCTGCCTCCCACTACCTCATTAGCTCTCTCTTTCTCTGTCTCCCACCACCTCACTATCTCTATCTTTCTGTGCCTCCCACCACCTCACTAGCTCTCTCTTTCTCTGCCTCCCACCACCTCACTAGCTCTCTCATTCTCTGCCTCCCACCTCCTCACCTGCTCTTTCTTTCTCTGCCTCCCACCACCTCACTATCTCTCTCTTTCTCTGCCTCCCACCACCTCACTAGCTCTCTCTTTCTCTGCCTCCCACCACCTCACTATCTCTATCTTTCTCTGCCTCCCACCACCTCACTATCTCTCTCTTTCTCTGCCTCCCACCACCTCACTAGCTCTCTCTTTCTCTGCCTCCCACCACCTCACTATCTCTCTCTTTCTCTGTCTCCCACCTCCTCACTATCTCTCTCTTTCTCTGCCTCCCACCACCTCACTATCTCTCTCTTTCTCTGCCTCCCACCACCTCACTATCTCTCTCTTTCTCTGTCTCCCACCTCATCACTAGCTCTCTCTTTCTCTGCCTCCCACCACCTCACTATCTCTCTCTTTCTCTGCCTCCCACCACCTCACTAGCTCTCTCTTTCTCTCCCTCCCACCACCTCACCTGCTCTCTCTTTCTCTGCCTCCCACCACCTCACTAGCTCTTTCTTATTCTGTCTCCCACCACCTCACTATCTCTCTCTTTCTCTGCCTCCCACCACCTCACTATCTCTCTCTTTCTCTGTCTCCCACCTCAATACTAGCTCTCTCTTTCTCTGCCTCCCACCACCTCACTAGCTCTCTCTTTCTCTGCCTCCCACCACCTCACTATCTCTATCTTTCTCTGCCTCCCACCACCTCACTAGCTCTCTCTTTCTCTGCCTCCCACCACCTCACTAGCTCTCTCATTCTCTGCCTCCCACTACCTCACCTGTTCTCTCTTTCTCTGCCTCCTACCTCCTCACTATCTCTCTCTTTATCTGCCTCCCCCCACCTCACTAGCTCTCTCATTCTCTGCCTCCCACCACCTCACCTGCTCTCTCTTTCTCTGCATCCCACCACCTCACCATCTCTCTCTTTATCTGCCTCCCCCCACCTCACTAGCTCTCTCATTCTCTGCCTCCCACCACCTCACCTGCTCTCTCTTTCTCTGCCTCCCCCCACCTCACTAGCTCTCTCATTCTCTGCCTCCCACCACCTCACCTGCTCTCTCTTTCTCTGCCTCCCACCACCTCACCATCTCTCTCTTTATCTGCCTCCCCCCACCTCACTATCTCTCTCTTTCTCTGTCTCCCACCTCATCACTAGCTCTCTCTTTCTCTGCCTCCCACCACCTCACTAGCTTTCTCTCTGCTTGGCTGCAGTGCTGAACCTCTTTCACTCTTTCTTTATCTTCATCCTTTCATTCTACAGAAGATAATTAGTGTCTTGTCTCCTTCACCCTGTCAAAATGACCCAGTGTGTTTCACACAAGGCTTTCTGGTTTATGTTCCTATGATGATAGACTGTGTGTGTTCTCGCTGTAGTTTTATGATAGAGATGTATTTAACGTTTAATGACCACTGTTGCATCTGTAACAATACATCTGATCTCATCATTCAAACTGACATTCCTGAATGTGTTTCTGTGTGGGTAGCTTTTATATATGAAGCCTATTCCCACTTTGCACTTATCTTGGGTCAGTCAATCATTCTGAATTTCTGACATAACCTTCCTCCTCTCTCTCTCTCTCTTTTCCTGCCTATTTTTCACCTCTCTCTTGTCTCTCCATCACCCTCTCTCTCTTTATTCACTCCTTTTCCTGCTCACTCTCTCATTTTCTCCCCAGCTGTTCTCTCCATCCCCCTTATCTCTCCTCTCTTTCTCCCCTCCGTCCTTCTCTCTCTTTCTCCCCTCCGTCCTTCTCTCTCTTTCTCCCCTCCGTCCTTCTCTCTCTTTCTCCTCTCTCTCTCTCTCTCTCTCTCTCTCTCTCTCTCTGTCGTCTCTCTCTCTCTCTCTGTCGTCTCTCTCTCTGTCGTCTCTCCTTCTGTCCTCTCTCTCTCTCTGTCGTCTCTCTCTCTCTCTGTCGTCTCTCTCTCTCTCTCTGCTCTCTCTCTCTCTGCCATCTCTCTCTCTGTCGCTCTTCTCTCTCTCTCTCTCTGTCGCCTCTCTCTCTCTCTCTCTCTGTCGTCTCTCCTTCTCTCTCTGCCGTCTCTCTCTCTCTCTCTGCTGTCTCTCTCTCTCTCTCTCTGTCGTCTCTCTCTCTCTCTCTGCTGTCTCTGTCTCTCTGTCGTCTCTCCTTCTGTCCTCTCTCTGTCGTCTCTCTTCTTCTCTCTCTCTGTCATCTCGCTCTCTCTCTCTGTCAATTCAATTCAATTCAAGGGGCTTTATTGGCATGGGAAACATGTGTTAACATTGCCAAAGCAAATGAGGTAGACAATACACAAAAGTGAAACAAACAAAACGAATTAACAGTAAACATTACACATACAGAAGTTTCAAAACAATAAAGACATTACGAGTGTCATATTAAATATATACAGTGTTGTAACAATGTACAAATGGTTAAAGCACACAAGTTAAAATAAGTAAGCATAAATATGGGTTGTATTTACAATGCTGTTTGTTCTTCACTGGTCGCCCTTTTCTTGTGACAACAGGTCACAAATCTTGCTGCTGTGATGGCACACTGTGGAATTTCATCCAGTAGATATGGGAGTTTATCAAAATTGGATTTGTTTTCGAATTCTTTGTGGATCTGTGTAATCTGAGGGAAATATGTGTCTCTAATATGGTCATACATTGGGCAGGAGGTTAGGAAGTGCAGCTCAGTTTCCACCTCATTTTGTGGGCAGTGAGCACATAGCCTGTCTTCTCTTGAGAGCCATGTCTGCCTACGGCGGCCTTTCTCAATAGCAAGGCTATGCTCACTGAGTCTGTACATAGTCAAAGCTTTCCTTAAGTTTGGGTCAGTCACAGTGGTCAGGTATTCTGCCACTGTGTACTCTCTGTTTAGGGCCAAATAGCATTCTAGTTTGCTCTGTTTTTTTGTTAATTCTTTCCAATGTGTCAAGTAATTATCTTTTTGTTTTCTCATGATTTGGTTGGGTCTAATTGTGCTGTTGTCCTGGGGCTCTGTGGGGTGTGTTTGTGTTTGTGAACAGAGCCCTAGGACCAGCTTGCTTAGGGGACTCTTCTCCAGGTTCATCTCTCTGTAGGTGATGGCTTTGTTATGGAAGGTTTGGGAATCGCTTCCTTTTAGGTGGTTGTAGAATTTAACGGCTCTTTTCTGGATTTTGATAATTAGTGGGTATCGGCCTAATTCTGCTCTGCATGCATTATTTGGTGTTCTACGTTGTACACGGAGGATATTTTTGCAGAATTCTGCATGCAGAGTCTCAATTTGGTGTTTGTCCCATTTTGTGAAATCTTGGTTGGTGAGCGGACCCCAGACCTCACAACCATAAAGGGCAATGGGCTCTATGACTGATTCAAGTATTTTTAGCCAGATCCTAATTGGTATGTTGAAATTTATGTTCCTTTTGATGGCATAGAATGCCCTTCTTGCCTTGTCTCTCAGATCGTTCACAGCTTTGTGGAAGTTACCTGTGGCGCTGATGTTTAGGCCGAGGTATGTATAGTTTTTTGTGTGCTCTAGGGCAACGGTGTCTAGATGGAATTTGTGGTCCTGGCGACTGGACCTTTTTTGGAACACCATTATTTTGGTCTTACTGAGATTTACTGTCAGGGCCCAGGTCTGACAGAATCTGTGCAGAAGATCTAGGTGCTGCTGTAGGCCCTCCTTGGTTGGTGACAGAAGCACCAGATCATCAGCAAACAGTAGACATTTGACTTCGGATTCTAGTAGGGTGAGACCGGGTGCTGCAGACTGTTCTAGTGCCCGCGCCAATTCGTTGATATATATGTTGAAGAGGGTGGGGCTTAAGCTGCATCCCTGTCTCACCCCACGACCCTGTGTGAAGAAATGTGTGTTTTTTTTGCCAATTTTAACCGCACACTTGTTGTTTGTGTACATGGATTTTATGATGTCGTATGTTTTACCCCCAACACCACTTTCCATCAATTTGTATAGCAGACCCTCATGCCAAATTGAGTCGAAGGCTTTTTTGAAATCAACAAAGCATGAGAAGACTTTGCCTTTGTTTTGGTTTGTTTGGTTGTCAATTAGGGTGTGTAGGGTGAATACATGGTCTGTTGTACGGTAATTTGGTAAAAAGCCAATTTGACATTTGCTCAGTACATTGTGTTCATTGAGGAAATGTACGAGTCTGCTGTTAATGATAATGCAGAGTATTTTACCAAGGTTACTGTTGACGCATATTCCACGGTAGTTATTGGGGTCAAATTTGTCTCCACTTTTGTGGATTGGGGTGATCAGTCCTTGGTTCCAAATATTGGGGAAGATGCCAGAGCTAAGGACGATGTTAAAGAGTTTTAGTATAGCCAATTGGAATTTGTTGTCTGTATATTTGATCATTTCATTAAGGATACCATCAACACCACAGGCCTTTTTGGGTTGGAGGGTTTTTATTTTGTCCTGTAACTCATTCAAGGTAATTGGAGAATCCAGTGGGTTCTGGTAGTCTTTAATAGTTGATTCTAGGATTTGTATTTGATCATGTATATGTTTTTGCTCTTTATTCTTTGTTATAGAGCCAAAAAGATTGGAGAAGTGGTTTACCCATACATCTCCATTTTGGATAGATAATTCTTCGTGTTGTTGTTTGTTTAGTGTTTTCCAATTTTCCCAGAATTGGTTAGAGTCTATGGATTCTTCAATTACATTGAGCTGATTTCTGACATGCTGTTCCTTCTTTTTCCGTAGTGTATTTCTGTATTGTTTTAGTGATTCACCATAGTGAAGGCGTAGACTCAGGTTTTCCGGGTCTCTATGTTTTTGGTTGGACAGGTTTCTCAATTTATTTCTTAGATTTTTGCATTCTTCATCAAACCATTTGTCATTGTTGTTCATTTTCTTCGGTTTTCTATTTGAGATTTTTAGATTTGATAGGGAAGCTGAGAGGTCAAATATACTGTTAAGATTTTCTACTGCCAAGTTTACACCTTCACTATTGCAGTGGAACGTTTTACCCAGGAAGTTGTCTAAAAGGGATTGGATTTGCTGTTGCCTAATTGTTTTTTGGTAGGTTTCCAAACTGCATTCCTTCCATCTATAGCATTTCTTAATGTTACTCAGTTCCTTTGGCTTTGATGCCTCATGATTGAGTATTGCTCTGTTCAAGTAGACTGTGATTTTGCTGTGATCTGATAGGGGTGTCAGTGGGCTGACTGTGAACGCTCTGAGAGACTCTGGGTTGAGGTCAGTGATAAAGTAGTCTACAGTGCTACTGCCAAGAGATGAGCTATAGGTGTACCTACCATAGGAGTCCCCTCGAAGCCTACCATTGACTATGTACATACCCAGCGTGCGACAGAGCTGCAGGAGTTGTGACCCGTTTTTGTTGGTTATGTTGTCATAGTTGTGCCTAGGGGGGCATATGGGGGAGGGAATGCTGTCACCTGCAGGCAGGTGTTTGTCCCCCTGTGTGCTGAGGGTGTCAGGTTCGTGTCCAGTTCTGGCATTTAGGTCGCCACAGACTAATACATGTCCCTGGGCCTGGAAATGATTGATTTCCCCCTCCAGGATGGAGAAGCTGTCTTCATTAAAGTATGGGGATTCTAGTGGGGGGATATAGGTAGCACACAGGAGGACATTTTTCTCTGTTAAGATAATTTCCTTTTGAATTTCTAGCCAAATGTAAAATGTTCCTGTTTTGATTAATTTAATGGAGTGAGTTAGGTCTGCTCTATACCAAATTAGCATTCCCCCTGAGTCCCTTCCCTGTTTCACACCTGGTAGTTTGGTGGATGGGACTACCAGCTCTCTGTAACCTAGAGGGCAACCAGTGGGTCCGTCTCCTCTATACCATGTTTCTTGCAGGATGACAATGTCTGCATTACCGATTTCTTTGGTGAAGTCCGGGTTCCTGCTCTTTAGGCCAAAGGCAGATGACCTCAGGCCTTGGATATTCCAGGAGGATATAGTGAAGGCTTTTTGTTCCATAAAGTGTCCAATGTTGTTGGTCGTGGTTTGGCCTCAGGCCAGTAAGTGTGAGCAGAGCCTGCTGAGCATCTGGTACATGCCGTTGGCTTGGGCGAGTGTAAGAGTGGGGGTTGGGCCTGTTTGCCCGCTCACTACCTGGGCGTATGTGTGACTTCCATGTTGATGCCCTCTTTGCGGGGGTGGGGTGCATGGGGTGGGCAGGAGTGGCATAGGTCTGATCTGAGGGGGCCTAAATGGGGTGTGGGCATGGTTGATGTGGGGGGGTGTTGATTGGTTGGGGTGGGGGTGTGGATGTGTCTGGGGGTGCTGTGGTCTGGATGTAAGTCCTCTTGGCGTGGGTCCTCTATGTGTAGGTCCAGGGGGGGGTCCTGAAGGTCTTGGAGGGTGTCTCGCTGGTCTGGGTGGGGTGTCTATTGATCTGTTGCTCCTGTGTGAAGTGTTGGGGCTGCGTTTGAGAGCGATGTCCTTTAGAGTCCGGGCAAAGGTGGGCACTGCTGCCTTGTAGAGGTGGACCTGGTCATAGAGGCTGTTCAAGTCCAGGGTGGAGTGGTGGGCCAGAAAGACATTTGGTTTTGAGGCACAGTCACGGGAAATGCTTGCGTTTACCCGCTGTATTGTAGCAGGGTGGAAGTCTTTTCGTGGTAGCAGGGTGGAGATAACCACTTGTGCGTTGGGGAAAGTAGAAGAAGCTTTTTCAATCACTCCCTTCAGTGCTGTGGCCACCCTTTCCTGCTGTGCTCTCAGGTCGTTTGTGCCTGTGTGTATTATTATGTGGCTAGGTGAGCCTAGTTTGTCCTCAGACAGAAGGTCTAGGGCGCGCTGGGTGTTTGGACACCAGAGTTTAGACACACTGTGTTTGGGAAAAAGTTTTTTTTCTTCTATATATTTCCCATTTGAGTCCATAAGGAGAACAATCTGTGTCTTGTGTTTGTTCTCAGTGGGTGTGGGGGGGTTGTCAGGAGGGCTATCAGGGTGGCTGACAGGGGGGGTGCTCAGGGGGGGTGAGAGCTGCTGGGCTTGGGTTTTTTCTTTTGTCTGTTCTGCTGTGATGTTGACTCTATGGTCAGGGTCTGGTGTGGACTGTTCTGCTGTGGTGTCGAGACTTTTGTCCGGTGCTGAGGTGGGCTGTTCTGCTGGCGTCTCTGTGGGGATGGCCACATCCCTAGTGGGTTGTTCTCTGTCACATGCCATCCCCCTCAACCTCTCCTCCAGCAGTCTGATCCTCTCCTCCATCCCCCTCTCCCTCTCCTCCAGCAGTCTGATCCTCTCCTCTAGTGCTTTGTTCTGCTCCTGCTTCTGCTCTTTCTCCTGTTGAAGTTGTCTCACCACTGTCCAGAGTGCAGATATGTCTCTCTCCACCTCCAGCTCTCCTGGTCTGGTTAAGGGGTTGTTGTGCTGGACTGTTGTCTGGGTCTGTGCTGACTGGAGTGTAATCACCTGCTGTTCCAGCTCCACCTGCCTTACCTCCAGCTGGGTGAATTTATCCTTCATTTCAATGAGGGAGAAGTACTCTGTACTGGGAGGTTGACTGTCTGCTGAGGGTTGCTCGTCTGTGGGGTTATATGATGAAGAGGTCTGGTCTGACCCGCTTGGGGTGGGGGTATCTTTATCAAGGGAGAGCTTCTCCTGCTGGGCTAATTCTTTGATTAGGTGAAAGTCCAGC
This sequence comes from Salvelinus fontinalis, assembly GCF_029448725.1. Taxonomy (NCBI): domain Eukaryota; kingdom Metazoa; phylum Chordata; class Actinopteri; order Salmoniformes; family Salmonidae; genus Salvelinus; species Salvelinus fontinalis. Next base: position 91,657 of record NW_026600907.1, read on the forward strand.
TGAAACTGTTTGGGGTTGCCCTGTACCAATACTGTTCCAGACTTATATAGATTTATGTTAGCTGACTCAGAGTCCTCGTTGTCAAGTATCCTGAGTTTCCACCCCTCGTTAACCCCCCCTCTCTTAACAGAGGGGTAGTGTGCTAATATAGCACTGTGCCATGCCAGGGGATGGTTTGTGTGGAAGATAAGGTTGCTGATGTTCCCATTTTTGTAATAGTCAGCAAAAAGTGTCTCTTGATTTTCCATAAGGAGCTTCATTTTGTGCTCTTTTCTTGCCTTATCATTCTTTACACTCACAGGGTACTGTATTTTAATTACCTCTGAACAGCAGGAGGGAGCTTCTAAGGCCTCTCCATTTGGTTGGGGTAGACTATTCGACTCTCCTGCCATTGTTGGGCTAATGGTCTTTGACACCTCTCACTTGACACGTCAGTGCTAGTTGAAGCTGTATCAAGCTTGGCAATTATGTTTCATTCAATGCTTATAAAGTAATGTCATGTATTTTTCTTCTTGGCTTTTGGCAATAGAATATAGTTTCAGACTAAACATTACTCACTCAGTTCCAGGTTGGGTGGTGTTTTCAGGTTTCTGTTGTTTTCCAGAGAATTTGCTGTGTAATAATCCTTGGTATTTGTGAATCTTTCAGGTGATTCCGTAATTCCGTCCAAAATCAGGATGTAGGTTTTGAGTTTTGATTTGAATTTAGGGTTATGTTGTAGAGGGTAGCATCCTGTATGTGTTCCTGACAAAAATTCCAAGTTTAACCTGTTTGGGCTGCAAACCCGATGTCGGAACGAAAATGACAACAGATGCAGGGCGCGAAATTCAAAATCTATTTTTTAAAAATATTTAACTTTCACACATTAACAAGTCCAATACAGCATTTGAAAGATAAACATCTTGTCGATCCAGCCAACATGTCCGATTTTTTAAATGTTTTACAGAGAAAACACCACATATATTTATGTTAGCTCACCACCAAATACAAAAGTGGACAGACACGTATGATTATGATTATGATGTATGAATTATGATTCAAGTAGCATGCACAAGCCAACCGAAATAAACTAAAACCAACCTAAAGAACCCAGAAAAAACTACCTCAGATGACAGTCATATAACATGTTACACAATAAATCTATGTTTTGTTCATAAAAAGTGCATATTTTAGCTATAAATCAGTTTTACATTGATGCTACCATAAATGCTACCACATAGCTACAGTCTGAATCCAGACGGGAGTAGCCAGAGAAAATACAGACACCAACGTCGACTACTAATTACACCTCATAAAACATTTCAGAAAAACATATGGTGGATAGCTAATGAAAGACAGATATCGTGTGAATAGAGCCAATATTTCCGATTTTTGAAGTGTTTTACAGCGAAAACACAATATATCGTTATATTAGCTAACAACATAAGCTAGCATAAGGCAGCATTGATTCTAGTCAAGCGCTAGCCTAGCACAGTTAGCACAGTTAGCATTGAACAGTTCGACAGATATATGAAAAAGCATCCCAAATTGGGTCCTTATCTTTGTTGATATTCCATCAGAATGTTGTAACGGGGTCCAATGTCCAGTACAGTCTTTAGTTGGGTTCCAGAACGAAATATTTCCCTCTTTGGTTAGCAAGCACCACGGCTGTGCGGCGCTAAACTTTCTGTCTTCAAAACATTCTTCCAAAACATCACGTCTAAAGTCCAGAATAAATTGCAATAATATAATTAAAGTATATTGAAAAACATACTTTAGGATGATTTTGTGACATGTATCAAATAATATCGAAGTCAGAGATCATATTCACCTTTATCGACCTTCTTCCAGTGGCCGAGACCAAATTCTGACTCGCGCCCGGAATTTTTTTTTAACTGCGCAGGTCTCACAAGAAGGTGTGGTATTCAGTCCATGGACGAGATATTCGACTCCTTTCAATTCTCACTTCCGCATTACACCCTGATGAAGGCGTATGACGTGTTTCTACGGTCCTAAGTGTAATGACCTTTTATAGACAAGGTCTTAAAGAGACACATCGCATTTTGGAAATCTCAATTCGGCTGGGAAAATGGCTGTAAAAATATTTCTGTTCGACTTAGAGAAATAATTCAAACCTTTTTAGAAACTATAGACTGTTATCTATCCAACAGTAGTAAATATATGCATATTGTAAAATCGAAAATTTCTTAAGAGGCCGTTTGAAAATGTGCACATATTTTCCAGTTTTTTCAATATTCACCCTGCAGCCTGAAGAAGTTTTAACTAACTCTAAATCTATATTTTTTAAAGAAAATGCTGAAAAATGCAGGAGCTCATCTGATCATGACCTCTCTCTCTCTCTCTCTCTCTCTCTCGCTCTCTCTCTCTCTCTCTCTCTCTCTCTCTCTCTCTCTCTCTCTCTCTCTCTCTCTCTCTCTCTCTCTCTCTCTCGCTCTCCCCCCATGAGGTCAGAGTGTGCAGCAGTCTATTGATATCTCTACTAAAAATACAGGATTCCTCCACCAGCCATTTAAAAATAGAATGGGGGACAGAGACCACAGGAGAAAAGGGAGGGGGTAAAACGGAGTGGAGGGAGGGAGACAGAAGGTTACAGTGGGCTATATTTCCATTCATATCTACTGTATCTAGTTAGTATCTACTGTATCTAGTTAGTATCTACTGTATCTGGGTAGTATCTACTGTATCTCGTTAGTATCTACCGTATCTCGTTAGTATATACTGTATCTCATTAGTATCTACTGTATCTAGTTAGTATCTACTGTATCTGGGTAGTATCCACTGTATTTAGGTTCTATCTACTGTATCTGGTTAGTATCCACTGTATCTAGTTAGTATCTACTGTATCTGGTTAGTATCCACTGTATCTAGTTACTATCTACTGTATCTGGTTAGTATCTACTGTATCTGGTTAGTATCTACTGTATCTAATTAGTATCTACTGTATCTCGTTAGTATCTACTGTATCTCGTCAGTATCAACTGTATCTAGTTAGTATCTACTGTATCTGGTTAGTATCTACTATATGTAGTTAGTATTCACAGTATATGGCTTGTATCTACTGTTTCTAGTTACTATCTACTGTATCTGGCTAGTGTCTACTGTATCTGGTTAGTATCTACTGTATCTAGTTAGTATCTACTGTATCTGGTTAGTATCTACTGTATCTAGTTACTATCTACTGTATATGGTTAGTATCTACTGTATCTGGTTAGTATCTAGTTAATATCTACTGTATCTCGTTAGTATCAATCAATCAATCAATCAAGTTTATTTTATATAGCCCTTCATACATCAGCTAATATCCCGAAGTGCTGTACAGAAACCCTGCCTAAAACCCCAAACAGCAAGCAATGCAGGTGTAGAAGCACGGTGGCTAGGAAAAACTCCCTAGAAAGGCCAAAACCTAGGAAGAAACCTAGAGAGGAACCAGGCTATGAGGGGTGGCCAGTCCTCTTCTGGCTGTGCTGGGTGGAGATTATAACAGAACATGGCCAAGATGTTCAAAATGTTCATAAATGACAAGCATGGTCAAATAATAATCAGGAATAAATGTCAGTTGGCTTTTCATAGCCGATAATTAAGAGTTGAAAACAGCAGGTCTGGGACAGGTAGGGATTCCATAACCGCAGGCAGAACAGTTGAAACTGGGACAGCAGCAAGGCCAGGTGGTCTGGGGACAGCAAGGAGTCATCATGCCCGGTAGTCGTGACGTATGGTCCTAGGGCTCAGTTCCTCCGAGAGAGAAAGAAAGAGAGAAGGAGAGAATTAGAGAGAGCCAAGATGTTCAAAATGTTCATAAATGACAAGCATGGTCAAATAATAATCAGGAATAAATGTCAGTTGGCTTTTCATAGCCGATCATTAAGAGTTGAAAACAGCAGGTCTGGGACAGGTAGGGGTTCCATAACTGCATGCAGAACAGTATCTACTGCATCTAGTTACTATCTACTGTATCTGGCTAGTATCTACTGTATCTGGTTAGTCTCTACTGTATCTAGCTAGTATCTACTGTATCTGGTTAGTATCTGCTGTATCTTGTTAGTATCTACTGTTTCTAGCTACTATCTACTGTATCTAGTTAGTTTCTACTGTATCTGGTTAGTATCTACTGTATCTAGTTAGCATCTACTGTATCTCGTCAGTATCTACTGTATCTGGTTAGTATCTACTGTGTCTGGTTAGTAACTACTGTATCGAGTTAGTATCTACTGTATCGAGTTAGTATCTACTGTATCTACTGTATCTAGTTAGTATCTACTGTATCTCGTTAGTATCTACTGTATCGAGTTGGTATCTACTGTATCTGGTTAGTATCTACTGTATCTAGTTACTATCTACTGTATCTAGCTAGATCTACTGAATCTCATTACTATCTACTGTATCTGGTTAGTATCTACTGTATCTAGTTAGTATCTACTGTATCTGGTTAGTATCTACTGTATGTAGTTAGTATCTACTGTATCTGGCTCGTATCTACTGTTTCTATTTACTATCTACTGTATCTGGCTAGTATCTACTGTATCTGGTTAGTATATACTGTATCTAGTTAGTATCTACTGTATCTCGTTAGTAACTACTGTATCTCGTTAGTATCTACTGTATCGAGTTGGTATCTACTGTATCTGGTTAGTATCTACTGTATCTAGTTACTATCTACTGTATCTAGCTAGATCTACTGTATCTAGTTAGTATCTACTGTATATAGTTAGTATCTACTGTATCTGGTTAGTATCTACTGTATGTAGTTAGTATCTACTGTATCTGGCTCATATCTACTGTTTCTAGTTACTATCTACTGTATCTGGCTAGTATCTACTGTATCTGGTTAGTATCTACTGTATATAGTTAGTATCTACTGTATCTGGTTAGTATCTACTGTATCTAGTTACTATCTACTTTATCTGGTTAGTATCTACTGTATCTGGTTAGTATCTACTGTATCTAGTTACTATCTACTTTATCTGGTTAGTATCTACTGTATCTGGTTAGTATCTACTGTATCTGGTTAGTATCTACTGTATCTGGTTAGTATCTACTGTATCTGGAGAGAATCTACTGTATCTCGTTAGTTTCTACTGTATCTGGTTAGTATCTAGTTAGTATCTACTGTATCTGGTTAGTATCTACTGTATCTGGAGAGAATCTACTGTATCTGGAGAGAATCTACTGTATCTGGTTAGTATCTACTGTATCTGGTTAGTATCTACTGTATCTGGAGAGAATCTACTGTATCTAGTTACTATCTACTTTATCTGGTTAGTATCTACTGTATCTGGTTAGTATCTACTGTATCTGGTTAGTATCTACTGTATCTGGTTAGTATCTACTGTATCTGGAGAGAATCTACTGTATCTCGTTAGTTTCTACTGTATCTGGTTAGTATCTAGTTAGTATCTACTGTATCTGGTTAGTATCTACTGTATCTGGAGAGAATCTACTGTATCTGGAGAGAATCTACTGTATCTAGTTAGTATCTACTGTATCTGGTTAGTATCTACTGTATCTGGTTAGTATCTACTGTATCTGGAGAGAATCTACTGTATCTCGTTAGTTTCTACTGTATCTGGTTAGTATCTAGTTAGTATCTACTGTATCTGGTTAGTATCTACTGTATCTGGAGAGAATCTACTGTATCTGGTTAGTATCTACTGTATCTGGTTAGTATCTACTGTATCTGGAGAGAATCTACTGTATCTCGTTAGTTTCTACTGTATCTGGTTAGTATCTAGTTAGTATCTACTGTATCTGGTTAGTATCTACTGTATCTGGAGAGAATCTACTGTATCTCGTTAGTTTCTACTGTATCTGGTTAGTATCTAGTTAGTATCTACTGTATCTGGTTAGTATCTAGTTAGTATCTACTGTATCTGGTTAGTATCTACTGTATGTAGTTAGTATCTACTGTATCTGGCGCATATCTACTGTTTCTAGTTACTATCTACTGTATCTGGCTAGTATCTACTGTATCTAGTTACTATCTACTTTATCTGGTTAGTATCTACTGTATCTGGTTAGTATCTACTGTATCAAGTTAGTATCTACTGTATCTGGTTAGTATCTACTGTATCTGGTTAGTTTCTACTGTATCCACTGTATCTAGTTAGTATCTACTGTATCTACTGTATCTACTGTATCTAGTTAGTCTCTACTGCATCCTGTTAGTATCTACTGTATCTAGTTAGTATCTACTGTATCTGGTTAGTATCTACTGTATCTAGTTACTATCTTCTGTATCTAGCTAATATCTAATGTATCTGGTTAGTATCGACTGTATCTGGTTAGTATCTACTGTATCTAGCTATAATCTATTGTATCTACTGTATCTAGTTAGTATCTACTGTATCTGGTTAGTATCTACTGTATCTAGTTAGTATCTACTGTATCTACTGTATCTGGTTAGTATCTGCTGTATCTGGTTAGTATCTACTGTTTCTAGTTAGTATCTACTGTATCTACTGTATCTGGTTAGTATCTACTGTATCTGGTTAGTATCTACTGTATCTAGTTAGTATCGACTGTTTCTAGTTAGTATCTACTGTTTCTAGTTAGTATCTACTGTATCTGCTGTATCTACTCTATCTGGTTAGTATCTACTGTACTGGTTAGTATCTACTGTTTCTAGTTAGTATCTACTGTATCCACTGTATCTACTGTATCTGGTTAGTATCTACTGTATCTGGTTAGTATCTACTGTATCTAATTAGTACATACTCTATCTAGTTAGTATCCACTGTATCTAGTTACTCTCTACTGTATCTGGTTAGTGTCTACTGTATCTAGTCACTATCTACTGTATCTGGTTAGTATCTACTGTATCTGGTTGGTATCCACTGTATCTGGTTAGTATCTACTGTATCTACTGTAACTAGTTAGTATCTACTGCATCTACTGTATCTGGTTAGTATCTACTGTTTCTAGTTAGTATCTAATGTATCTACTGTATCTGGTTAGTATCTACTTTGTCTGGTTAGTATCTACTGTATATGGTTAGTATCTACTGTCTCTAGTTCGTATCTACTGTATCTGGTTAGTATCTACTGTATCTGGTTTTTATCTACTGTATCTGGTTAGTATCTACTGTATCTAGTTAGTGTCTACTATATCTAGTTAGTATCTACTGTTTCTGGTTAGTATATACTGTATCTGGCTACTATCTACTGTATGTAGTTAGTATCTACTGTTTCTGGTTAGTATCTACTGTATCTGGTTAGTTTCTACTCTATCTAGCTAGTATCTACTGTATCTGGTTAGTATCTACTGTGTCTCGTTAGTATCTACTGTATCTAGTTAGTATCTACTGTATCTCGTTAGTATCTACTGTATATCGTTAGTATCTACTGTATCTCGTTAGTATCTACTGTGTCTACTGTATCTGTTTACTATCTACAATATCTGGTTACTCTCTACTGTATCTACTGTATCTGGTTACAATCTACTGTATCTACTATATCTGGTTACTATCTGCTGTATCTGGTTACTATCTACCATATCTGGTTACTATCTACTGTATCTAGTTACTATCCACTGTATCTACTGTTTCTGGTTAGTATCTACTGTATCTGGTTAGTATCTACTTTATCTACTGTATCTGGTTACTATCTACCATATCTGGTTACTATCTACTGTATCTAGTTACTATCCACTGTATCTACTGTATCTGGTTAGTATCTACTTTATCTATTGTATCTGGTTAGTATCTACTGAATGTGCTTAGTATCTACTGTATAGTTAGTATCTACTGTATCTACTGTATCTAGCTACTATCTACTGTATCTACTGTATGTAATTACTATCTACTGTATCTCGTTAGTATCTACTGTATCTCGTTAGTATCTACTGTATCTACTGTATCTCGTTAGTATCTACTGTATCCCGTTAGTATCCACTGTATCTCGTTAGTTTCTACTGTTTCTACTGTATGTACTGTTTCTAGTTAGTATCTACTGTTTCTAGTTAGTATCTACTGTATCTAGTTAGTATCTACTCTATACAATTAGTATCTACTGTATCTACTGTCGGCACCTCTAGATTGTAGTTACACATTCATAGTCACTGTCCACTAACAGTAGTGTATGATAATGATGCTCTCTTTAATTTGAACACTCATGGCTTAATACATTTCCCCCACAATGTCAGGTCACATAGAGGCTGCATAAATATCCCTGAATATGCTTGAATGTTATCTGGCTGTACAGTATTGTTTATGTAAAACTTCTGTAATAGTCTACATCATTTTTTATTTAACCAGGCAAATCAGTTAAGAACAAATTCTTATTTACAATGACAGCCTACGCCAGCAAACCCGGACGATGCTGGGCCAAGTGTGCACCGCCCTATGGGACACCCAATGACGACCGGATGTGATACAGCCTGAATTCGAACCAGGGACTGTAGTGATGCCTCTTGCACTGAGATGCAGTGCCTTAGACCGCTGCCCCACTCAGGAGCCTGTTACCTCCAAACTAATTTCTCTATTTAATTTGCACCTTGTGAGTGGAATGTGTCTCTCTAGGGCATTTCAGACAGTTGTTAAGGGACCTTTTTATGGAAGAATGTGTCTGTTTTTTATGATTGTGTTTTGCTTTTCATGTATCGTTTTGTATAATTTCGTGTATTTTATTGTGCATATGAATGTGTAGTTTAATGTGTTTATTGTATTTTGATGTGTTTTATGGTAATATACAGGCTCATCTGGAAAAGAGATGTTGGTCTCAGCATTGACTCCCTGTCAAAATAAAGGTTCAATTAAAATGTATTGTTTTTAACTTACACTTTGTTCCTGCATTTCCCTTCCTCTACATCCCCCCGCCCCCTCCCTCTCTATCTCTCTATCTCTCTATCTCTCTATCTCTCTATCTCTCTATCTCTCTATCTCTCTCTATATCTCTCTATATATCTCTATCTCTCTATCTCTCTATCTCTCTATCTCTCTATCTCTATATCTCTCTATATCTCTCTATATCTCTCTATCTCTCTCTATCTCTCTATCTCTCTATCTCTCTATCTCTCTATCTCTCTCTATCTCTCTATCTCTCTATCTCTCTATCTCTCTCTATCTCTCTATCTCTCTATCTCTCTATCTCTCTATCTCTCTATATCTCTCTATATCTCTCTATCTCTCTATCTCTCTATCTCTCTATCTCTCTATCTCTCTATCTCCTCCTACTCCTCCTCTATCTCTCCTCTCTATCTCTCCTCTATCTCCTCCTCATATCTCTCCTATATCTCTCTATCTCCTCTATCTCCTCTATCTCCTCTATATCTCCTATATCTCTCTATATCTCCTCTATATCTCCTCTATATCTCTATCTCTCTTCTCTCTATCCTCCTATATCTCCTATATCTCTCTATATCTCCTCTATCTCTCTATCTCCTCTATCTCCTCTATCTCCTCCTATATCTCCTATATCTCCTCTATCTCCTCTATCTCCTCTATCTCCTCTATCTCCTCTCCTCTATCTCCTCTATCTCTCTATCTCCTCTATCTCCTCTATCTCCTCCTATATCTCCTCTATCTCCTCCTCTATATCCTCCTCTATCTCCTCCTCTATCTCCTCTATCTCCTCTATCTCCTCCTATATCTCCTCTATCTCCTCCTCTATATCCTCCTCTATCTCCTCCTATATCTCCTCTATCTCTCTCTCTATCCCCTCCTATATCTCCTATATCTCCTCCTCTATCTCCTCTATCTCTCTATCTCCTCCTATATCTCCTCTATCTCCTCCTCTATCTCCTCCTAAATCTCCTCTATCTCTATCTCCTCTATCTCCTCCTAAATCTCCTCTATCTCTATCTCCTCTATCTCCTCCTAAATCTCCTCTATCTCTATCTCCTCTATCTCTCTATCTCTCTATCTCCTCTCTCTATCTCCTCCTATCTCCTCTCTCTATCTCTCTATCTCTCTATCTCCTCTATATCTCTCCTATATCTCCTTCTCTCTATCTCTCTCTCTCTATATCTCTCTATATCTCTCTCTATCTCCTCCTCTATATCTCTCTATCTCATCTATATCTCCTATATCTCCTCCTCTATATCCTCTATCTACTATATCTCCTCTATCTCTATCTCCTCTATCTCCTCCTATATCTCCTCCTATATCTCCTCTATCTCTCTATCTCTCTATTCTCTCTCTCTATATCTCTCTATTTCCTCTTATCGCTCTCTATCTTCTCTTATTCTCTCTATTCCTATCTCCTCTCTTTCTCTCTATCTCTATCTCTTTTCTCTCTCTATATCTTCTCTCTATCTCTCTTCTCTCTTCTCTCTATCTCTATCTCTCTCTATTCTTCTCTCTATTCTCTCTCTATCTCCTTTCTCTCTTATCTCTCTTCCTCTTATTCTCTATATCTCTCTATATCTCTCTATATCTCTCTATATCTCTCTTATCTCTCTATATCTCTTTATTCCTCTTTATCTCTCCTCTATTCTCTCTATCTCTCTCTATATCTCTCTATATCTCTCTATCTCTCTCTATTCTCTCTATTCTCTCTCTATCTTCTCTATTCTCTCTCTATTCTCTCTATCTCCTCTATATCTCTCTACTCTCTATCTCTCTACTATCTCTTATTCTTCTCTCTTATATCTTCTC
>NW_026600908.1:0-102126 GCF_029448725.1 Salvelinus fontinalis
TAATGACCTGGTGGTTCTAATGACCTGGTGGTTCTAATGACCTGGTGGTAATAATGACCTGGTGGTTGGCATAACAAAAGCAGAACCCGAGAACAGGATGGCCTCCACCACACAGCCTGATGACACTGCACCAGCCTACCAGTCTGCTCCAGCCCAGGTCAGAATACCAGTCTCCCAGTCTGCTCCAGCCCAGGTCAGAATTATCAGTCTGCTCCAACACAGTGTGCTCCAGCCCAGGTCAGAATACCAGCATCCCAGTCTGCTCCAGCCCAGGTCAGAATACCAGTCTCCCAGTCTGCTCCAACACAGTGTGCTCCAGCCCAGGTCAGAATACCAGTCTCCCAGTCTGCTCCAGCTCAGGTCAGAATACCAGTCTCCCAGTCTGCTCCAGCACAGGTCAGAATACCAGTCTCCCAGTCTGCTCCAGCACAGTCTTCTCCAGCCCGGGTCAGAATACCAGCCTCCCAGTCTGCTCCAGCCCAGGTCAGAATACCAGTCTCCCATTCTGCTCCAGCCTACCAGTCTGCTCCAGCCCAGGTCAGAATACCAGCCTCCCAGTCTGCTCCAGCACAGTGTGCTCCAGCCCAGGTCAGAATACCAGCCTCCCAGTCTGCTCCAGCCCAGGTCAGAATACCAGTCTCCCAGTCTGCTCCAGCCCAGGTCAGAATACCAGTCTCCCAGTCTGCTCCAGCCCAGGTCAGAATACCAGTCTCCCAGTCTGCTCCAGCACAGTGTGCTCCAGCCCAGGTCAGAATACCAGCCTCCCAGTCTGCTCCAGCCCAGGTCAGCCAACCAGCCTCTCAGTCTGCTCCAGCACAGTGTGCTCCAGCCCAGGTCAAAATACCAGCCTCCCAGTCTGCTCCAGCCCAGGTCAGAATACCAGTCTCCCTGTCTGCTCCAGCCCAGGTCAGAATACCAGTCTCCCAGTTTGCTCCAGCCAGATAGTCACCCACAACTGCAATCCTTATTGATTCAAATGGGAAGTTCTTAGAGAAGGAGAGGGAGTGAAAAGGGAGAGAGGCGGAGAGATGGGGGTGAAAAGGGAGAGAGGCGGAGTGAAAAGGGAGAGAGAGGGAGTGAAAAGGGAGAGAGGCGGAGAGGGGGAGTGAAAAGGGAGAGAGGCGGAGAGAGAGAGTGAAAAGGGAGAGAGGCGGAGAGAGGGAGTGAAAAGGGAGAGAGGCGGAGAGAGGGAGTGAAAAGGGAGAGAGGCGGAGAGAGGGGAGTGAAAAGGGAGAGAGGGAGTGAAAAGGGAGAGAGGCGGAGAGAGGGAGTGAAAAGGGATAGAGGCGGAGGGGAGTGAAAAGGGAGAGAGGCGGAGAGAGGGGAGTGAAAAGGGAAAGAGGCGGAGAGAGGGAGTGAAAAGGGAGAGAGGCGGAGAGAGGGGAGTGAAAAGCGAGAGAGGCGGAGAGAGGGGAGTGAAAAGGGAGAGAGAGGGAGTGAAAAGGGAGAGAGGGAGTGAAAAAGGAGAGAGGCGGAGAGGGGGAGTGAAAAGGGAGAGAGGCGGAGAGAGGGAGTGAAAAGGGAGAGAGGCGGAGAGAGGGAGTGAAAAGGGAGAGAGGCGGAGAGAGGGAGTGAAAAGGGAGAGAGGCAGAGAGAGGGAGTGAAAAGGGAGAGAGGCGGAGAGAGGGAGTGAAAAGGGAGAGAGGCGGAGAGAGGGAGAGACAAGGGAGAGAGGCGGAGAGAGGGGAGTGAAAAGGGAGAGAGGTTTAGAGAGGGGAGTGAAAAGGGAGAGAGGAGGAGAGAGGGAGTGAAAATGGAGAGAGGCTGAGAGAGGGAGTGAAAAGGGAGAGAGGGGAGTGAAAAGGGAGAGAGGGGAGTGAAAAGGGAGAGAGGCGGAGAGAGGGAGTGAAAAGGGAGAGAGGGGAGTGAAAAGGGAGAGAGGGGAGTGAAAAGGGAGAGAGGCGGAGAGAGGTTGACAGTTTATGACAAATAGTTCAACAATTTTGCATGTAATGGCTTATGCAAGGAACTAATGCCTAGATGTTTTGAGGGGTAAGACTATTCAACAGAGAACCATCTACTATATTTTGATCAACATGACGTGAGCAATTGATAATGTGGAAAAAAGCTGACACTTGTACATTATCAATTGCAATTTGTTCAAAGGAATAAGAAATTGCTTTAATGATGTGCACAAGTGACTAGATGATTTGGAATTTGTACAAGTCGTATCAAGAATTGCACTTTTGATCTAAGAAATGCACCAAAGCGACTGAGGAAAACTGTAATCACTTTCCCAGTGGAATACAACCTAACAGACAAGAAGCCATTCTTTACAAAACAGTATGAATACAAACAATGGCAGGGCTGATTGGTGATGGGGAGGGTATGGGCCATTAAGTGAGCTAGATCCTTTGATTGCCTTTGGGAGCCTGTCAGATATGGTCAAAATATCTGTAAGATAAATCTGTAAGATAATTTGTGATACAAACATATTCTATTTGGAGATGCTTTTTTTACCATTCAGGGATCTCATTCCCTTTTGTACTTTAACCATTTGTACATTGTTACAACACTGTATATATATATAATATGACATTTGTAATGTCTTTATTGTTTTGAAACTTCTGCATGTGTAATGTTTACTGTTCATTTTTATTGTTTATTTCACTGTTGTATATTATCTACCTCACTCGCTTTGGCAATGTAAACACATGTTTCCCATGCCAGTAAAGCCCCTTGAATTGAATTGAATTGAATTGAATTGAGAGAGAGAGAGAGAGAGAGAGAGAGAGAGAGAGAGAGAGAGAGAGAGAGAGAGAGAGAGAGAGAGAGAGAGAGAGAGAGAGAGAGAGAGAGAGAAGCCCCTTGAATTGAATAAAGCCCCTTGAATTGAATTGAATTGAGAGAGAGACTCTATTTCCTAAAGTTATCCAAAAGAGAGAGAGAGAGATAGGGAGAGACTTTACATTCTAATCGTAGAGAAAGAGAGAGAGAGAGAATGTGAGAGAGATACAGACAGACAGACAGACAGACAGACAGACAGACAGACAGACAGACAGACAGACAGACAGAGACCGACAGACACAGACAGAGACAGACAGACAGACAAACAGACATACAGACAGACAGACAGAGACAGACAGAGACAGACAGAGACAGACAGACAGACAGAGACAGACAGAGACAGACAGACAGACAGACAGACAGCTCTGGGTCCGTCTTGTTGTCACTGTGGCTGCGCTCAGACCGAGTGAGCTACGGTCAAGCGGGGCATCTCGTTGAACTCGGCACGGCCTGGAGATAATAGTAATGCCATTGCAGGCTTTGTGTGTCATTAAGCACCGCACTTTTTCACTCCATCCCTGCTGTGTGTGTGTGTGAGAGCTTTTCTTTGACATCTGTTGGGAGAAATGACTGATTTACAGTTCACGAGGGTTGTCTAATCACATATATGAAGTTTTGAAAAGTTCTGACCTTTTACCCCTTCAAAACAGCATCTATGACACCATCTTAAGGCACTTCTGGTTGTCACAGTAAACACATATCTTGAATGGAGTATGCTGTCACAGAATCCTGAGTTTTAAGTCTGTATATTAAAAATTGACTGATCTACACAGGTTTGAATGCAGTGATTGTCACAATTGCAGGCTATGTAAATCAAAACTTCATTCCTTCATGAGTGAGGGTCAATTTCACCTGCACGATTCATCAGTTCACGTTTTTGTACAAAAGGTCTTATAGAAATGTGTAAAACTATGCTTGACAGTTTATGACAAATAGTTCAACAATTTTGCATGTAATGGCTTATGCAAGGAACTAATGCCTAGATGTTTTGAGGGGTCAGACTATTCAACAGAGAACCAACTACTATATTTGGAACAACTTAACATGAGCAATTGATAATGTGGAAAAAAGCTGACACTTGTACATTATCAATTGCAATTTGTTCAAAGGAATAAGAAATTGCTTTAATGATGTGCACAAGTGACTAGATGATTTGGAATTTGTACAAGTCGTATCAAGAATTGCACTTTTGATCTAAGAAATGCACCAAAGCGACTGAGGAAAACTGTAATCACTTTCCCAGTGGAATACAACCTAACAGACAAGAAGCCATTCTTTACAAAACAGTATGAATACAAACAATGGCAGGGCTGATTGGTGATGGGGAGGGTATGGGCCATTAACAAAGCCATCACCTACAGAGAGATGAACCTGGAGAAGAGTCCCCTAAGCAAGCTGGTCATTGTGCTCTGTTCACAAACATAAACACACCCCACAGAGCCCCTGGACAACAGCACAATTAGACCCAACCAAATCATGAGAAAACAAAAAGATAATTACTTGACACATTGGAAAGAATTAACAAAAAACAGAGAAAACTAGAATGCTATTTGGCCCTAAACAGAGAGTACACAGTGGCAGAATACCTGACCACTGTGACTGACCCAAACATAAGGAAAGCTTTGACTATGTACAGACTCAGTGAGCATAAAGGTCAAATGTGTGATTTCATGAACTGGTACATACAAGAAAACCAGGTTTTAAAGTTCTGTTCAATAGCCATCCCATCATTACAAAACATTTGAAAGGCTAAGTCTATCATCTCCTGAGAAGTGGTAACTATTCACATGAACTTTTCAAAGAGGTTTGGTGCCCCCTGGTGGCTGAACCCGAGATCAATGAGAGATCTTGTCAGAAACAATGACAGAATCCCACTTCTCAGCTATCTTTATTTACATCAAACTAAACTAACTGCTATCTTGAAATGTTGAAAACGTGTTTTTAAATAGCTCAGGCTGATACCCTACCTGAGCGAAAAACTGGCACTTTAAAGGAGTCTAATTTTGTCAAAAATGCAAAAATGATAAACATTTCAACTCATAGGTACATTAATAGACCAAACACAAACATCTGTCATCTCGAAATGTCCTAAAAAGGTTCTAAACGGGCCCCCTGGGTCTACACCTGGAGAGCAGATGGGCACATCTGCACCAGAGCTGAAATTTCACCTGGAGAGCAGATACTTCAACTCGACAGAGGTCAGAGTGAGTCTTTTCTCCCTGACCTGGTGGTTATAATGACCTGGTGGTTCTAATGACCTGGTGGTTCTAATGACCTGGTGGTTCTGATTGATTGGATGTTCTGGTCCTGAGGCTTCAGTGTGTTAGTAGAACAGGTTTGTGAACTCAGCCCCAGGACCAGCTGGATGAGGGGACTCTTCTTTGCTCAGCTCTTGGTATTGCAGGGCTTGGTAGTGATATGAGAGGGGGTCACTGTATTTTAGATGTTTCCAAAACTTAATTGCTCTTTTTTGAGTCTTTATTATTAGTGGATATTTGCCTAATTCTGCCCTGCATGCATTGTTTGTAGTTTTCCTCTGGACATGTAGGAGCATCTTACAGAACTCTGCATGCAGGGTTTCAATGGGATGTTTGTCCCATTTGATGAAATCTTGTTTTGCAAGTGGACCCCACACCTCGCTGCCATAAAGTGCAATTGGTTCAATGACATATTCAATTAGTTTTAGCCAAATTTTAATAGGTATTTCAATTTGAATTTGCTTTTTAATTGCGTAGAATGCCCTGCGTGCTTTCTCTCTCAGTTCATTCACTGCCTCATTAAGGTGTCCAGTTGAGCTTATTTTTAAACCTAAGTAATTGTAGTGTGTGCAGTACTCTATATATTTTGTACCAATTGAGAACTTTGGTCTAATTCCCTGAGATCTGGGTCTTCTCTGGAAAATCATTATTTTAGTCTTTTTTGGGGTTTACTGCCAGGGCCCAGGTCTGGCAGTACTGCTCTAGCAGATCTAGGCTCTGCTGTAGGCCATGTGCTGTGGGTGACAACAGGCATAGGTCATCTGCGAAGAGTAGGCATTTAACCTCTGAATTATGGAGACTAACACCAGGGGCTGTGGATTTATCTAGAATAGTGGCCAATTCGTTGATGTAAATATTGAAGAGGGCAGGGCTCAGATTACAACCCTGACGAGATCTCTCACTGACCTGGTGGTTCTAATGACCTGGTGGTTCTAATGACCTGGTGGTTCTAATGACCTGGTGGTTCTAATGACCTGGTGGTAGTAATGACCTGGTGGTTCTAATGACCTGGTGGTTCTAATGACCTGGTGGTTCTAATGACCTGGTGGTAATAATGACCTGGTGGTTCTAATGACCTGGTGGTTCTAATGACCTGGTGGTAATAATGACCTGGTGGTAATAATGACCTGGTGGTTCTAATGACATGGTGGTAATAATGACCTGGTGGTTCTAATGACCTGGTGGTAATAATGACCTGGTGGTAATAATGACCTGGTGGTAATAATGACCTGGTGGTAATAATGACCTGGTGGTTATAATGACCTGGTGGTTATAATGACCTGGTGGTAATAATGACCTGGTGGTAATAATGACCTGGTGGTAATAATGACCTGGTGGTTCTAATGACCTGGTGGTTCTAATGACCTGGTGGTTCTAATGACCTGGTGGTAATAATGACCTGGTGGTAATAATGACCTGGTGGTTATAATGACCTGGTGGTTATAATGACCTGGTGGTAATAATGACCTGGTGGTAATAATGACCTGGTGGTTATAATGACCTGGTGGTAATAATGACCTGGTGGTTGGCATAACACAAGCAGAACCCGAGAACAGGATGGCCTCCACCATCACAGCCTGATGACACAGCACCAGCCTACCAGTCTGCTCCAGCCCAGGTCAGAATACCAGCCTACCAGTCTGCTCCAGCCCAGGTCAGAATGCCAGTCTCCCAGTCTGCTCCAGCACAGGTCAGAATACCAGTCTCCCAGTCTGCTCCAGCACAGGTCAGAATACCAGCCTCCCAGTCTGCTCCAGCACAGGTCAGAATACCAGCCTCTCAGTCTGCTCCAGCACAGGTCAGAATACCAGCCTCCCATCTGCTCCAACACAGTGTGCTCCAGCCCAGGTCAGAATACCAGTCTCCCAGTCTGCTCCAGCACAGGTCAGAATACCAGCCTCCCAGTCTGCTCCGGCACAGTGTGCTCCAGCCCAGGTCAGAATACCAGCCTCTCAGTCTGCTCCAGCCCAGGTCAGAATACCAGCCTCTCAGTCTGCTCCAACACAGTGCGCTCCAGCCCAGGTCAGAATACCAGTCTCCCAGTCTGCTCCAGCACAGGTCAGAATACCAGTCTCCCAGTCTGCTCC
Source organism: Salvelinus fontinalis (assembly GCF_029448725.1). Lineage (NCBI taxonomy): Eukaryota > Metazoa > Chordata > Actinopteri > Salmoniformes > Salmonidae > Salvelinus > Salvelinus fontinalis. The sequence goes on from NW_026600908.1 coordinate 7,133, forward strand.
AGCACAGTGTGCTCCAGCCAAGGTCAGAATACCAGCCTCTCAGTCTGCTCCAGCCCAGGTCAGCCAACCAGCCTCTCAGTCTGCTCCAACACAGTGTGCTCCAGCCCAGGTCAGAATACCAGCCTCCCAGTCTGCTCCAGCCCAGGTCAGAATACCAGCCTCCCAGTCTGCTCCAGCCCAGGCCAGAATAACATTCTCTCAGTCTGCTCCAGCCCAGGTTAGCCAACCAGCCTCTCAGTCTGCTCCAGCCGAGGTCAGAATACCAGCCTCCCAGTCTGCTCCAGCCCAGGTCAGAATACCAGCCTCCCAGTCTTCTCCAGCCCAGGTCAGAATACCAGCCTCTCAGTCTGCTCCAGCACAGGTCAACTTACCAGCCTCTCAGTCTGCTCCAGCACAGGTCAACTTACCAGCCTCTCAGTCTGCTCCAGCACAGTGTGCTCCAGCCCATGTCAGAATACCAGCCTCCCAGTCTGCTCCAGCACAGGTCAGAATACCAGCCTCTCAGTCTGCTCCAGCACAGGTCAGAATACCAGCCTCCCAGTCTGCTCCAGCACAGTTCAGAATAGCTCAGGCTGATACCCTACCTGAGCGAAAAACTGGCACTTTAAGATGGTGTCATAGATGCTGTTTTGAAGGGGTAAAAGGTCAGAACTTTTCAAAACTTCATATATGTGATTAGACAACCCTCGTGAACTGTAAATCAGTCATTTCTCCCAACAGATGTCAAAGAAAAGCTCTCACACACACACACAGCAGGGATGGAGTGAAAAGGTACGGTGCTTAAAGACACACAAAGCCTGCAATGGCATTACTATTATCTCCAAGCCGTGCCGAGTTCAACGAGATGCCCCGCTTGACCGTAGCTCACTCGGTCTGAGCGCAGCCACAGTGACAACAAGACGGACCCAGAGCTGTCTGTCTGTCTGTGTCTGTCTGTCTGTCTGTCTGTCTGTCTCTCTCTATCTCTCTCTCTCACATTCTCTCTCTCTCTCTTTCTCTACGATTAGAATGTAAAGTCTCTCCCTATCTCTTTTGGATAACTTTATGAAATAGATACTCTCTCTCTCTCTTTCTCTCTCTCTCAATTAAGTTAAATTCAATTCAAGGGTCTTTATTGGCATGGGAAACATGTGTTTACATTGCCAAAGCAAGTGAGGTAGATAATATACAACAGTGAAATAAACAATAAAAATGAACAGTAAACATTACACATGCAGAAGTTTCAAAACAATAAAGACATTACAAATGTCATATTATATATATATACAGTGTTGTAACAATGTACAAATGGTTAAAGTACAAAAGGGAATGAGATCCCTGAATGGTAAAAAAACATCTCCAAATAGAATATGTTTGTATCACAAATTATCTTACAGATATTTTGACCATATCTGACAGGCTCCCAAAGGCAATCAAAGGATCTAGCTCACTTAATGCCCCATACCCTCCCCATCACCAATCAGCCCTGCCATTGTTTGTATTCATACTGTTTTGTAAAGAATGGCTTCTTGTCTGTTAGGTTGTATTCCACTGGGAAAGTGATTACAGTTTTCCTCAGTCGCTTTGGTGCATTTCTTAGATCAAAAGTGCAATTCTTGATACTACTTGTACAAATTCCAAATCATCTAGTCACTTGTGCACATCATTAAAGCAATTTCTTATTCCTTTGAACAAATTGCAATTGATAATGTACAAGTGTCAGCTTTTTTCCACATTATCAATTGCTCACGTCATGTTGATCAAAATATAGTAGATGGTTCGCTGTTGAATAGCCTTACCCCTCAAAACATCTAGGCATTAGTTCCTTGCATAAGCCATTACATGCAAAATTGTTTAACTATTTGTCATAAACTGTCAAGCATAGTTTTACACATTTCTATAAGACCTTTTGTACAAAAACGGAAACTGATGAATCGTGCAGGTGAAATTGACCCTCACTCATGAAGGAATGAAGTTTTGATTTACATAGCCTGCAATTGTGACAATCACTGCATTCAAACCTGTGTAGATCAGTCAATTTTTAATATACAGACTTAAAACTCAGGATTCTGTAACAGCATACTCCATTCAAGATATGTGTTTACTGTGACAACCAGAAGTGCCTTAAGATCGTGTCATAGATGCTGTTTTCAAGGGGTAAAAGGTCAGAACTTTTCAAAACTTCATATATGTGATTAGACAACCCTCGTGAACTGTAAATCAGTCATTTCTCCCAACAGATGTCAAAGAAAAGCTCTCACACAGACACACAGCAGGGATGGAGTGAAAAGGTACGGTGCTTAAAGACACACAAAGCCTGCAATGGCATTACTATTATCTCCAGGCCGTGCCGAGTTCAACGAGATGCCCCGCTCGACCGTAGCTCAATCGGTCTGAGCGCAGCCACAGTGACAACAAGACGGACCCAGAGCTGTCTGTCTGTGCACCTCTCTCTCTCCCTTTCACTCCCTCTCCCCGCCTCTCTCCCTTTTCACTCCCTCTCTCCGCCTCTCTCCCTTTTCACTCCCTCTCTCCGCCTCTCTCCCTTTTCACTCCCCCTCTCCGCCTCTCTACCTTTTCACTCCCTCTCTCTCCCTTTTCACTCCCTCTCTCTCCCTTTTCACTCCGCCTCTCTCCCTTTTCACTCCCCTCTCTCCGCCTCTCTCCCTTTTCACTCCCCTCTCTCCGCCTCTCTCCCTTTTCACTCCCTCTCTCCGCCTCTCTACCTTTTCACTCCCTCTCCCTCCCTAAGAACTTCCCATTTGAATCAATAAGGATTGCAGTTGTGGGTGACTATCTGGGTGGAGCAGACTGGGAGGCTGGTATTCTGAACTGGGCTGGAGCAGACTGAGAGGCTGGTATTCTGACCTGGGCTGGAGCACACTGTGTTGGAGCAGACTGAGAGGCTGGTATTCTGACCTGTGCTGGAGCAGACTGGGAGGCTGGTATTCTGACATGGGCTGGAGCAGACTGGGAGACTGGTATTCTGACATGGGCTGGAGCACACTGTGCTGGAGCAGACTGAGAGGCTGGTAAGTTGACCTCTGCTGGAGCAGACTGAGAGGCTGGTATTCTGACCTGGGCTGGAGCACACTGTGCTGGAGCAGACTGAGAGGCTGGTAAGTTGACCTGTGCTGGAGCAGACTGGGAGGCTGGTATTCTGACCTGGGCTGGAGCAGACTGGGAGGCTGGTATTCTGACCTGGGCTGGAGCACACTGTGCTGGAGCAGACTGGGAGACTGGTATTCTGACCTGTGCTGGAGCAGACTGGGAGACTGGTATTCTGACCTGGGCTGGAGCACACTGTGCTGGAGCAGACTGGGAGGCTGGTATTCTGACCTGGGCTGGAGCAGACTGGTAGGCTGGTGCAGTGTCATCAGGCTGTGTGGTGGAGGCCATCCTGTTCTCGGGTTCTGCTTGTGTTATGCCAACCACCAGGTCATTATTACCACCATGTCATTATAACCACCAGGTCATTATTACCACCAGGTCATTATAACCACCAGGTCATTAGAACCACCCGGTCATTAGAACCACCAGGTCATTATAACCACCAGGTCATTAGAACCACCAGGTCATTAGAACCACCAGGTCATTAGAACCACCAGGTCATTAGAACCACCAGGTCATTAGAACCACCAGGTCATTAGAACCACCAGGTCATTAGAACCACCAGGTCATTAGAACCACCAGGTCATTATTACCACCAGGTCATTATTACCACCAGGTCATTATAACCACCAGGTCATTAGAACCACCAGGTCATTAGAACCACCAGGTCATTAGAACCACCAGGTCATTAGAACCACCAGGTCATTAGAACCACCAGGTCATTAGAACCACCAGGTCACGTAGAAAAGACTCACCTTGTCGCTCAGGTAGGGCATCAGCCTGAGCTATTTAAAAACACTTTTTCAACATTTCAAGATAGCAGTTAGTTTAGTTTGATGTAAATAAAGATAGCTGAGAAGTGGGACTGTGTCATTGTTTCTGACAAGATCTCTCATTGATCTTGGGTTCAGCCACCAGGGGGCACCAAACCTCTTTGAAAAGTTCATGTGAATAGTTACCACTTCTCAGGAGATGATAGACTTAGCCTTTCAAATGTTTTGTAATGATGGGATGGCTATGGAACAGAACTTTAAAACCTGGTTTTCTTATATGTACCAGTTCATGAAATCACACATTTGACCTTTATGCTCACTGAGTCTGTACATAGTCAAAGCTTTCCTTAAGTTTGGGTCAGTCACAGTGGACAGGTATTCTGCCCTTTCTCCGCCTCTCTCCCTTTTCACTCCCCTCTCTCCCTTTTCACTCCCTCTCTCCGCCTCTCTCCCTTTTCACTCCCTCTCTCCGCCTCTCTCCCTTTTCACTCCCTCTCTCCGCCTCTCTCCCTTTTCACTCCCTCTCTCCGCCTCTCTCCCTTTTCACTCCCTCTCTCCCTTTTCACTCCCTCTCTCCGCCTCTCTCCCTTTTCACTCCCTCTCTCCGCCTCTCTCCCTTTTCACTCCCCTCTCTCCGCCTCTCTCCCTTTTCACTCCCCTCTCTCCGCCTCTCTCCCTTTTCACTCCCTCTCTCCGCCTCTCTCCCTTTTCACTCCCTCTCTCCGCCTCTCCCTTTTCACTCCCCTCTCTCCGCCTCTCTCCCTTTTCACTCCCCTCTCTCCGCCTCTCTCCCTTTTCACTCCCTCTCTCCGCCTCTCTCCCTTTTCACTCCCTCTCTCCGCCTCTCTCCCTTTTCACTCCCTCTCTCCGCCTCTCTCCCTTTTCACTCCCTCTCTCCGCCTCTCTCCCTTTTCACTCCCCCTCTCCGCCTCTCTCCCTTTTCACTCCCCCTCTCCGCCTCTCTCCCTTTTCACTCCCTCTCTCTCCCTTTTCACTCCCTCTCTCTCCCTTTTCACTCCGCCTCTCTCCCTTTTCACTCCCCTCTCTCCGCCTCTCTCCCTTTTCACTCCCTCTCTCCGCCTCTCTCCCTTTTCACTCCCTCTCTCCACCACTCTACCTTTTCACTCCCTCTCCCTCCCTAAGAACTTCCCATTTGAATCAATAAGGATTGCAGTTGTGGGTGACTATCTGGGTGGAGCAGACTGGGAGGCTGGTATTCTGATCTGGGCTGGAGCACACTGTGCTGGAGCAGACTGAGAGGCTGGTAAGTTGACCTGTGCTGGAGCAGACTGGGAGGCTGGTATTCTGACCTGGGCTGGAGCAGACTGGGAGGCTGGTATTCTGACCTGGGCTGGAGCACACTGTGCTGGAGCAGACTGGGAGACTGGTATTCTGACCTGTGCTGGAGCAGACTGGGAGACTGGTATTCTGACCTGGCCTGGAGCAGACTGAGAGGCTGGTATTCTGACCTGTGCTGGAGCAGACTGGGAGGCTGGTATTCTGACCTCGGCTGGAGCAGACTGGGAGGCTGGTATTCTGACCTGGGCTGGAGCAGACTGGGAGGCTGGTATTCTGACCTGTGCTGGAGCAGACTGGGAGGCTGGTTTTCTGACCTGGGCTGGAGCACACTGTCTTGGAGCAGACTGAGAGGCTGGTTGGCTGACCTGGGCTGGAGCAGACTGAGAGGCTGGTATTCTGACCTGGGCTGGAGAAGACTGGTAGGCTGGTATTCTGACCTGGGCTGGAGCAGACTGGGAGGCTGGTATTCTGACCTGGGCTGGAGCACATTGTGTTGGAGCAGACTGAGAGGCTGGTTGGCCGACCTGGGCTGGAGCAGACTGAGAGGCTGGTATTCTGACCTGGGCTGGAGCAGACTGGGAGGCTGGTATTCTGACCTGGGCTGGAGCACACTGTGTTGGAGCAGACTGAGAGGCTGGTATTCTGACCTTGGCTGGAGCACACTGTGCTGGAGCAGACTGGGAGGCTGGTATTCTGACCTGGGCTGGAGCAGACTGGTAGGCTGGTGCAGTGTCATCAGGCTGTGTGGTGGAGGCCATCCTGTTCTCGGGTTCTGCTTGTGTTATGCCAACCACCAGGTCATTATTACCACCATGTCATTATAACCACCAGGTCATTATTACCACCAGGTCATTATAACCACCAGGTCATTAGAACCACCAGGTCATTAGAACCACCAGGTCATTAGAACCACCAGGTCATTAGAACCACCAGGTCATTAGAACCACCAGGTCATTAGAACCACCAGGTCATTAGAACCACCAGGTCATTAGAACCACCAGGTCATTAGAACCACCAGGTCATTAGAACCACCAGGTCATTAGAACCACCAGGTCAGGGAGAAAAGACTCACCTTGTCGCTCAGGTAGGGCATCAGCCTGAGCTATTTAAAAACACTTTTTCAACAATTCAAGATAGCAGTTAGTTTAGTTTGATGTAAATAAAGATAGCTGAGAAGTGGGACTGTGTCATTGTTTCTGACAAGATCTCTCATTGATCTTGGGTTCAGCCACCAGGGGGCACCAAACCTCTTTGAAAAGTTCATGTGAATAGTTACCACTTCTCAGGAGATGATAGACTTAGCCTTTCAAATGTTTTGTAATGATGAGATGGCTATTGAACAGAACTTTAAAACCTGGTTTTCTTATATGTACCAGTTCATGAAATCACACATTTGACCTTTATGCTCACTGAGTCTGTACATAGTCAAAGCTTTCCTTATGTTTGGGTCAGTCACAGTGGTCAGGTATTCTGCCACTGTGTACTCTCTGTTTAGGGCCAAATAGCATTCTAGTTTTCTCTGTTTTTTGTTAATTCTTTCCAATGTGTCAAGTAATTATCTTTTTGTTTTCTCATGATTTGGTTTGGTCTAATTGTGCTGTTGTCCAGGGGCTCTGTGGGGTGTGTTTATGTTTGTGAACAGAGCACAATGACCAGCTTGCTTAGGGGACTCTTCTCCAGGTTCATCTCTCTGTAGGTGATGGCTTTGTTAATGGCCCATACCCTCCCCATCACCAATCAGCCCTGCCATTGTTTGTATTCATACTATTTTGTAAAGAATGGCTTCTTGTCTGTTAGGTTGTATTCCACTGGGAAAGTGATTACAGTTTTCCTCAGTCGCTTTGGTTTATTTCTTAGATCAAAAGTGCAATTCTTGATACGACTTGTACAGGTTCCAAATCATCTAGTCACTTGTGCACATCATTAAAGCAATTTCTTATTCCTTTGAACAAATTGCAATTGATAATGTACAAGTGTCAGCTTTTTTCCACATTATCAATTGCTCACGTCATGTTGATCAAAATATAGTATATGGTTCTCTGTTGAATAGTCTTACCCCTCAAAACATCTAGGCATTAGTTCCTTGCATAAGCCATTACATGCAAAATTGTTTAACTATTTGTCATAAACTGTCAAGCATAGTTTTACACATTTCTATAAGACCTTTTGTACAAAAACGTGAACTGATGAATCGTGCAGGTGAAATTGACCCTCACTCATGAAGGAATGAAGTTTTGATTTACATAGCCTGCAATTGTGACAATCACTGCATTCAAACCTGTGTAGATCAGTCAATTTTTAATATACAGACTTAAAACTCAGGATTCTGTAACAGCATACTCCATTCAAGATATGTGTTTACTGTGACAACCAGAAGTGCCTTAAGATGGTGTCATAGATGCTGTTTTGAAGGGGTAAAAGGTCAGAACTTTTCAAAACTTCATATATGTGATTAGACAACCCTCGTGAACTGTAAATCAGTAATTTCTCCCAACAGATGTCAAAGAAAAGCTCTCACACAGACACACAGCAGGGATGGAGTGAAAAGGTACGGTGCTTAAAGACACACAAAGCCTGCAATGGCATTACTATTATCTCCAGGCCGTGCCGAGTTCAACGAGATGCCCCGCTCGACCGTAGCTCAATCGGTCTGAGCGCAGCCACAGTGACAACAAGACGGACCCAGAGCTGTCTGTCTGTCTGTCTGTCTGTCTGTCTGTCTGTCTGTCTGTCTCTCTGTCTGTCTGTCTGTCTCTCTGTCTGTCTGTCTCTCTGTCTGTCTCTCTCTCACATTCTCTCTCTCTCTCTCTCTCTACGATTAGAATGTAAAGTCTCTCCCTATCTCTTTCTTTTGGATAACTTTATGAAATAGATACTCTCTCTCTCAATTCAATTCAATTCAATTCAATTCAAGGGGCTTTATTGGCATGGGAAACATGTGTTTACATTGCCAAAGCAAGTGAGTTAGATAATATACAACAGTGAAATAAACAATAAAAATGAACAGTAAACATTACACATGCAGAAGTTTCAAAACAATAAAGACATTACAAATGTCATATTATATATATAAATACAGTGTTGTAACAATGTGCAAATGGTTAAAGTACAAAAGGGAATGAGATCCCTGAATGGTAAAAAAACATCTCCAAATAGAATATGTTTGTATCACAAATTATCTTACAGATATTTTGACCATATCTGACAGGCTCCCAAAGGCAATCAAAGGATCTAGCTCACTTAATGCCCCATACCCTCCCCATCACCAATCAGCCCTGCCATTGTTTGTATTCATACTGTTTTGTAAAGAATGGCTTCTTGTCTGTTAGGTTGTATTCCACTGGGAAAGTGATTACAGTTTTCCTCAGTCGCTTTGGTGCATTTCTTAGATCAAAAGTGCAATTCTTGATACGACTTGTACAAATTCCAAATCATCTAGTCAGTTGTGCACATCATTAAAGCAATTTCTTATTCCTTTGAACAAATTGCAATTGATAATGTACAAGTGTCAGCTTTTTTCCACATTATCAATTGCTCACGTCATGTTGATCAAAATATAGTAGATGGTTCTCTGTTGAATAGTCTTACCCCTCAAAACATCTAGGCATTAGTTCCTTGCATAAGCCATTACATGCAGAATTGTTTAACTATTTGTCATAAACTGTCAACCTCTCTCCGCCTCTCTCCCTTTTCACTCCCCTCTCTCCCTTTTCACTCCCCTCTCTCCCTTTTCACTCCCTCTCTCCGCCTCTCTCCCTTTTCACTCCCTTTCTCCGCCTCTCTCCCTTTTCACTCCCCTCTCTCCGCCTCTCTCCCTTTTCACTCCCTCTCTCCGCCTCTCTCCCGTTTCACTCCCTCTCTCCGCCTCTCTCCCTTTTCACTCCCTCCCTCTCCGCCTCTCTCCCTTTTCACTCCCTCTCTCTCCCTTTTCACTCCCTCTCTCTCCCTTTTCACTCCCTTTTCACTCCCTCTCTCTCCCTTTTCACTCCCTCTCTCCGCCTCTCTCCCTTTTCACTCCCCTCTCTCCGCCTCTCTCCCTTTTCACTCCCCTCTTTCCGCCTCTCTCCCTTTTCACTCCCCTCTCTCCGCCTCTCTCCCTTTTCACTCCCTCTCTCCGCCTTTCTACCTTTTCACTCCCTCTCCCTCTCTAAGAACTTCCCATTTGAATCAATAAGGATTGCAGTTGTGGGTGACTATCTGGGTGGAGCAGACTGGGAGGCTGGTATTCTGAACTGGGCTGGAGCAGACTGGGAGGCTGGTATTCTGACCTGTGCTGGATCAGACTGAGAGGCTGGTTGGCTGACCTGGGCTGGAGCAGACTGGGAGGCTGGTATTCTGACCTGGGCTGGAGCAGACTGGGAGGCTGGTATTCTGACCTGGGCTGGAGCAGACTGGGAGGCTGGTATTCTGACCTGGGCTGGAGAACACTGTGTTGGAGCAGACTGAGAGGCTGGATGGCTGACCTGGGCTGGAGCACACTGTACTGGAGCAGACTGGGAGACTGGTATTCTGACCTGGGCTGGAGCAGACTGGGAGGCTGGTATTCTGTCCTGTGCTGGAGCACACTGTACTGGAGCAGACTGGGAGACTGGTATTCTGACCTGGGCTGGAGCACACTGTGCTGGAGCAGACTGGGAGGCTGGTATCTGGACCTGGGTGGAGCAGACTGGGAGACTGGTATTCTGACCTGGGCTGGAGAAGACTGGGAGAATGGTATTCTGACCTGGGCTGGAGCAGACTGGGAGACTGGTATTCTGACCTGGGCTGGAGCAGACTGGGAGGCTGGTATTCTGACCTGGGCTGGAGCAGACTGGGAGGCTGGTATTCTGATCTGGGCTGGAGCAGACTGGGAGGCTGGTATTCTGACCTGGGCTGGAGCAGACTGGGAGGCTGGTATTCTGACCTGGGCTTGAGCACACTGTGCTGGAGCAGACTGGGAGACTGGTATTCTGACCTGTGCTGGAGCAGACTGGGAGACTGGTATTTTGACCTGGGCTGGAGCACACTGTGTTGGAGCAGACTGAGAGGCTGGTTGGCTGACCTGGGCTGGAGCACACTGTGCTGGATCAGACTGGGAGACTGGTATTCTGACCTGTGCTGTAGCAGACTGGGAGACTGGTATTCTGACCTGGGCTGGAGCAGACTGGGAGGCTGGTATTCTGACCTGGGCTGGAGCAGACTGGGAGACTGGTATCTGGACCTGGGCTGGAGCACACTGTGTTGGAGCAGACTGGGAGACTGGTATTCTGACCTGTGCTGGAGCAGACTGGGAGGCTGGTATTCTGACCTGGGCTGGAGAAGACTGGGAGACTGGTATTCTGACCTGGGCTGGAGCAGACTGGCAGGCTGGTGCAGTGTCATCAGGCTGTGTGGTGGAGGCCATCCTGTTCTCGGGTTCTGCTTGTGTTATGCCAAGCTGGTGGACATGTTCTCTAGATGCAGAGGACATAATGACTCGCTGCTGGTTGAGGAAGTCAATGTATCTCTCTCTTTGTTCTAGCTCCTTTCTTGTTGTCCTCAGATGGTCTCTGATGTCATCATTTGTCCGACTCAGTTTGTCCATTCTGCTTTCTAATTTAGCAGTTTGGAAAAACTATCTCAAAAGGTCACTAACTCAAACATAGAACGCCCGTCCCAAATGGTTCCCAAGGTCATTGTTCTGTTAAAGGTCAGAGGCTCATCAGGGTGATTCATTTCACACCTCTGAGTGGGGTTTTTAGGGAGAGGAAGTTAAGGACAAATTCTTATTTTCAATGATGGACTAAGAACAGTGGGTTAACTGTCTGTCTGTCTGTCTGTCTGTCTGTCTGTCTGTCTGTCTGTCTGTCTGTCTGTCTGTCTGTCTCTATCTCTCTCACATTCTCTCTCTCTCTCTTTCTCTACGATTAGGTATTCTGCCACTGTGTACTCAAAGTTTAGGGCCAAATATCATTCTAGTTTGCTCTGTTTTTTTGTTAATTCTTTCCAATGTGTCAAGTAATTATCTTTTTGTTTTCTCATGATTTGGTTGCGTCTAATTGTGCTGTTGTCCAGGGGCTCTGTGGGGTGTGTTTATGTTTGTGAACAGAGCACAATGACCAGCTTGCTTAGGGGACTCTTCTCCAGGTTCACCTCTATCTGTAGGGGATGGCTTTGTTAATGGCCCATACCCTCCCCATCACCAATCAGCCCTGCCATTGTTTGTATTCATACGGTTTTGTAAAGAATGGCTTCTTGTCTGTTAGGTTGTATTCCACTGGGAAAGTGATTACAGTTTTCCTCAGTGACTTTGGTGCATTTCTTAGATCAAAAGTGCAATTCTTGATACTACTTGTACAAATTCCAAATCATCTAGTCACTTGTGCACATCATTAAAGCAATTTCTTATTCCTTTGAACAAATTGCAATTGATAATGTACAAGTGTCAGCTTTTTTCCACATTATCAATTGCTCACGTCATGTTGATCAAAATATAGTATATGGTTCTCTGTTGAATAGTCTTACCCCTCAAAACATCTAGGCATTAGTTCCTTGCATAAGCCATTACATGCAAAATTGTTGAACTATTTGTCATAAACTGTCAAGCATAGTTTTACACATTTCTATAAGACCTTTTGTACAAAAACGTAAACTGATGAATCGTGCAGGTGAAATTGACCCTCACTCATGAAGGAATGAAGTTTTGATTTACATAGCCTGCAATTGTGACAATCACTGCATTCAAACCTGTGTAGATCAGTCAATTTTTAATATACAGACTTAAAACTCAGGATTCTGTAACAGCATACTCCATTCAGGATATGTGTTTACTGTGACAACCAGAAGTGCCTTAAGATGGTGTCATAGATGCTGTTTTGAAGGGGTAAAAGGTCAGAACTTTTCAAAACTTCATATATGTGATTAGACAACCCTCGTGAACTGTAAATCAGTCATTTCTCCCAACAGATGTCAAAGAAAAGCTCTCACACACACACACAGCAGGGATGGAGTGAAAAGGTACGGTGCTTAAAGACACACAAAGCCTGCAATGGCATTACTTTTATCTCCAGGCCGTGCCGAGTTCAACGAGATGCCCCGCTTGACCGTAGCTCACTCGGTCTGAGCGCAGCCACAGTGACAACAAGACGGACCCAGAGCTGTCTGTCTGTCTGTGTCTGTCTCTGTCTGTCTGTCTCTGTCTGTCTCTGTCTGTCTCTGTCTGTCTCTGTCTGTCTCTGTCTGTCTGTCTGTCTGTCTGTCTCTGTGTCTGTCTGTCTGTCTGTCTGTCTGTCTGTCTCTGTGTCTGTCTGTCTGTCTCTGTGTCTGTCGGTCTCTGTCTGTGTCTCTGTCTGTCTGTCTGTCTGTCTGTCTCTGTCTGTGTCTGTGTCTGTGTCTGTCTGTCTGTCTGTCTGTCTGTCTGTCTGTCTGTCTGTTTGTCTGTCTCTCTCTCTCTCTCTCTATCTCTCTCACATTCTCTCTCTCTTTCTCTACGATTAGAATGTAAAGTCTCTCCCTATCTCTTTTGGATAACTTTAGGAAATAGATACTCTCTCTCTCAATTCAATTCAATTCAAGGGTCTTTATTGGCATGGGAAACATGTGTTTACATTGCCAAAGCGAGTGAGGTAGATAATATACAACAGTGAAATAAACAATAAAAATGAACAGTAAACATTACACATGCAGAAGTTTCAAAACAATAAAGACATTACAAATGTCATATTATATATATATACAGTGTTGTAACAATGTACAAATTGTTAAAGTACAAAAGGGAATGAGATCCCTGAATGGTAAAAAAACATCTCCAAATAGAATATGTTTGTATCACAAATTATCTTACAGATATTTTGACCATATCTGACAGGCTCCCAAAGGCAATCAAAGGATCTAGCTCACTTAATGCCCCATACCCTCCCCATCTCCAATCAGCCCTGCCATTGTTTGTATTCATACGGTTTTGTAAAGAATGGCTTCTTGTCTGTTAGGTTGTATTCCACTGGGAAAGTGATTACAGTTTTCCTCAGTCGCTTTGGTGCATTTCTTAGATCAAAAGTGCAGTTCTTGATATGACTTGTACAAATTCCAAATCATCTAGTCAGTTGTGCACATCATTAAAGCAATTTCTTATTCCTTTGAACAAATTGCAATTGATAATGTACAAGTGTCAGCTTTTTTCCACATTATCAATTGCTCACGTCATGTTGATCAAAATATAGTAGATGGTTCTCTGTTGAATAGTCTTACCCCTCAAAACATCTAGGCATTAGTTCCTTGCATAAGCCATTACATGCAGAATTGTTTAACTATTTGTCATAAACTGTCAACCTCTCTCCGCCTCTCTCCCTTTTCACTCCCCTCTCTCCCTTTTCACTCCCCTCTCTCCCTTTTCACTCCCTCTCTCCGCCTCTCTCCCTTTTCACTCCCTTTCTCCGCCTCTCTCCCTTTTCACTCCCCTCTCTCCGCCTCTCTCCCTTTTCACTCCCTCCCTGACCTGGTGGTTCAAACAGATCAATCCCACTTTTCCAGCCTGCTGAAGGTGTGGTGGAGTGGTAAACACCACCCCCGGCTCTACCAGGGGCATGAGGTGGTCTCCCACAGCTCTGCTGGTGGAGTGGTAAACACCACCCCCGGCTCTACCAGGGGCTTGAGGTGGTCTCCCACAGCTCTGCTTATGTCATGTTCTGTGGCCTTGCCGTTCCATTTCTTGACTGCCCCTGCAACACATTTAGTCATATTATATAAAACACTCAAAGTAATGGATATGGAGCATCTATGGACTCAGTTACACCTGGCACCTAAATGTGACTTCTGTCATCTGATCACTCCAAGCTGCATTAGGTTCAGATCTACCAGGATGGGCCTTTGACATAGTCTGGATGCAGTCAGGCCACTGAATATAAATAAGCAATGTAAAGAGAGGTGGGGAAAAGTACATTTGACACAAATAACCTTCATAATAACAAAGAACAAATGTGTGTCTGAGGGGAAATTAACTTTCATACAGCCAAAAGGGGTGAGAAATTACACCAATATCAGTGGACAATTTGCACTAATGTAAATTAACATAGATGATGGAACATATTCCCTTTTGCTTACGTGATGAACCGCTAAGGGGACACAAATATTTACCACCTAAACCATGTGACCTCTCACCTCTCTGGCTGTAGAAGTGTTCTTCCTAACCAGTCCCTCAACAGCTCTCTGACTGAGCTCCACCCTCACTGGGTCTTCAGAGGAGAAGAAGGCTGAGGAGGGATGGAAGGATGAATGGATCAGTCAGTCAATAAAGTGTAGAGCTGCTGTCCATGCTGTCTGACAAAATCACTATTTTAGTAGTTCATTAAAGTGAATAAGGCATTATGACTGCTGAATACCAACTATCAATCACTTAGATCATGTATTTTCAGGTAGAGATACATCCTTGGGACGTCCCTAGCACATTGAAGTTGACATTTAAAATGGTTAAGGTTTAAGGGTTAGGGTAGGGATGTCCCAAGGATCCCAGATAGCATTGACCATTGTACATTCTTCTGTCTCTTTTACATACCAGGTGATGGGTTCTGACTTCTGAACTTGAAAATATGAAATATCCTTATTATGTGAAATTGAATGAAACAATAATGTATGTTGATGCTAATATGATGTACAATATTCCATGATGTTTCTATATGATAACAATAGAGTAATATACTTAATATGATGTACAATATTCAATGATGTTTCTATATGATAACAATAGAGTAATATATTTAATATGATGTACAATATTCCATGATGTTTCTATATGATAACAATAGAGTAATATATTTAATATGATGTACAATATTCCATAATGTTTCTATATGATAACAATAGAATAATATATTTAATATGCCATATAGTATTTTTTAACAGTTTCACTAATTAACTTATTCATTATGATTCAACGTTAGTTCACCGTCTCACCTCATACTGTATTGGAACAGCAGCAGCTGACTGCCCGGTTCAACGACAGTTCACCGTCTCACCTCATACTGTATTGGAGCAGCAGCAGCTGACTGCCCAGTTCAACATCAGTTCACCGTCTCACCTCATACTGTATTGGAGCAGCAGCAGCTGACTGCCCGGTTCAACGACAGTTCACCGTCTCACCTCATACTGTATTGGAGCAGCAGCAGCTGACTGCCCGGGTCAACGTCAGTTCACCGTCTCACCTCATACTGTATTGGAGCAGCAGCAGCTGACTTGATCGTTGATGCTAATCATCATGTATGAATCTGAGAGTAAATAGAGCCGACTACAACTCTAAAAATGAAGGGTTCAACTGGGAGTTGTTCTCAGATCCCCTAAGAACCGTAGGGTTCTTGGTCAATGAAAAACAGCCCCAAAAGGTTCTTCAAAGAACTTGTTAGAAGGTGGGTTCATCGAGGAACCTCCGTTGTTGCTGGACTTCTTCCGGGAACTTCGCAATTACAACTGAAAACGATGGTGGCAAGTTTGGATGCGACAACACGTTAAAAAGGTTACGTTTTGGTTGATGTTTGGCTCTGAATATGTCTCGAAATAATTTATATATAATAATATCACATACTAATAATGAATAACGAAGACAATGATGGTTTTCTGTGATTATCTTCCATAACGTTACTATAGTTAATTACCGTAAATATTAGAAAGCCGGGTTTGACCGTCGACGTTGTATGAGCTACAGTACAGTACCGTTATCTAGCTAGCTAACGTTATGTCCTAACTAGGCACAACTAGGTTTGGATTATTTCCCTCAACTATATTATTTCCCATATATTGTATATCGTTTCCATAAAGCCAACATGTCTTTACACTCATTAACGTAAGTTTCCAATCTAGAGCAGTTCTCACTTTTGTGATAATGAACTAGCTAACGTTAACTAACTAACTAAGGACGGTGACCTGTCCAGACGAGATGTTACAACGAACTGAATCGTCAATGGAGGTCTTCCTCTTTATATAGCCTGCTACTGCATGCAATACTATTAACTCACAAGGGGGCATAACGTTACATGTACAATACTATCCCATTTTGGAAACGTTACATGGACAATACTATCCCATTTTGGAAACGTTACATGTACAATACTATCCCATTTTGGAAACGTTACATGGACAATACTATCCCATTTTGGAAACGTTACATGGACAATACTATCCCATTTTGGAAACGTTACATGTACAATACTATCCCATTTTGGAAACGTTACATGGACAATACTATCCCATTTTGGAAACGTTACATGTACAATACTATCCCATTTTGGAAACGTTACATGTACAATACTATCCCATTTTGGAAACGTTACATGGACAATACTATCCCATTTTGGAAACGTTACATGTACGCCCCCTTGTGGAGGGAAATTAATATCTTAGATGGTAGCTGTAGATGGGATTCAAATGCATAATGGTATTAATACAGTGTCTAGACTACCTCTTTTGTATAAAGGCCCTTCAGAATCCAAACACAGTATTGCCACGCAGCAAAATGTTGCGTATAATCTTTCAAGTCAGCCTGATAAAATATTGAACAATATGTGTACAAAGATATCTTGAAATGTGATATTAGGCCTGTATGGCAGTACTGTTACTGTATGGCAGTACTGTATTGGCTAGTGCTTTCTCCAATATTTTCTTCTATTTTACATTCAATTGTATGTCGATGCCATTTATCTTTCAATATATATATATTTTAATGCTTGTAAGATTATTCTTTGACACATTTTCTCTTCTGTTGAAACTCTGATAGGACAGAACATGGACACAATGCAATTGGGATCAAGAAGAAGGTACAGATATGTTGTAGGACAGCTGCATTTGAAGTGTACATTTAACCTACATAGCAGTCAATACAAACTGACATCTCTTAGCATACAAATGTGTGCAAATGATCTTTTCAGATCTTCTCAGAAATGAATCAAGTCCATGGAATGGATATAGACAAAAAGATAATTGAAGGATTATCAGAGGTCGAGAGGCGAGGCAGGGGTGAGGACATCATCCTGCTATGTTGACAGTCCCTGAAAGACAATACAGAAGAGGGATTTGCTCTTATTCCTTCCCTTTCTCTAATGTATTTTGTAATAAAATTAGCAAGTGTAGTAATATAATTGGTTTACTTTACTAGGACTGGAGACCACAGCATCGATTCTGCTCTTGCCCTACCTCTTCAATGAGGACCAGAGTGGCCTTTATGTCCGTGACAAGGTATGCCTATGCACCAATCATCAGTTTCTTCATAAACATAGGTGTGCATGCTGATATAAAACTACAGCTGAACATTTGTTCTGTTCTTTGTTTATTGTATGTCTATTAATCTTTTCTTACTTTTGTTGACACAGATTTCACCGCTCTTCACTCCTTTACTGCACATCGGCGGAAATCCATTTCACCATGAGAGTGAAATCCCGCTGGCCTTTGATGGGGAGAACATCCACGCCCTCGAGGACGTCCCCATGGGACTTGGGGCTCTGCTAGGGCTGTATTTTTTATTTTGCCTTAAATTTCCCAAAAATGTCAGAAAAACACTTATGTTGTTAAGTTACTGTGTTCTGGGGATAAGAGAAGTTGGGGTGAAGTTACCAGGGCCGGTCATAAAGATGGCAAACTTCCTAACATAACTAAGTGTATACGATATACACACTAAAGCTGAAAAATCTGTATTTAGCATCAAGTCAACAATATTGTTAGTTTACGTATGATTCATTTTTAATGTATGTTGTTTTTATTGTACATCATTATTTATATATATTTAAATGTCATGAAAAGCACTATACAAAGTAAATGTATTATTTATTATGGTCTGACATGTCTGCAGAAATGTTGCAATATTGTAATGTGTTTTGTTTGGTAAATTGTTCTGTAAATATTTATTCACATTTGTGGTGCCACTAAATAAATAATGAATTATTTAAATAAATATTGTCAATATTGTTATTAAAATATTTTTAATATGTATGTATGTTTTTTATAATGGAGGGAGTGTGGCCAGGGAGTTTAAGAAAATGGATACTCCAGGAACCTTTACTTTTTAGAGTGTATATTGATAAAAGTCCCCCTTGTCCGAGAGACATTTACATAGTTATACACAGCCCAATTTGGGATGACTATTTTGAGGCGAAATAGCGGCTTCAACAGACAGACCTGATATCGCCCATAATTCGACGTCCTTGGACGTCGCTTTTTGCCTGCAAGTATTTTCTCAACTGCGATACCAACTCCAGTCCGCAGATGGAGATGTGCGTCTTTCAGGTGATTCTGCCACTGTGACGTATAATCTAGTGGACGGGACGCTTCTTCAACATCAACAGCTAGTCAGCCACCTTGGTTAACTATAACTTAATGAAAAAAGGTTTATTCAATAAGTCTAGTAATTCCTCTCATACTGGGAAGAACCCCCCCATGCCTTAAGGGCAGTTTATTTCAAATGTAGTACCCGGACAGAGAAAATCCAATAAGCGTTTTATAGTTTCATCCTCAGGGTAACTTGCCCTAAAGTGGACACACACTCATCAGTTTCTGAGACAACTGCCCAGACTTTGTAGACAGTTTAATAATGCTTAAACCTCATCTTTATCAAATCATCCATTAAAGATACCAACTCAAAACCTACGTTCGTCTACATATGGGTTGTTTAAATTGTATCTAATTATATTCCCAGTATTACTTTATCAAATCTCTAGTAATCATTATAGACACATACAATTTATCATGTTTTCATATATTCACAGAACCCATATAAAACGTAAGACATTCTCAGGTACTCACGACAACCATTCCATTTGCTTTTTCAAGGACTCTCCATAGCTACGAAGCAGCTCTCCAAACATACTCCCAGCGGAACCAAAAAAATATATGTTTGTTTCCCGGACAATGACCGGAATTCAACGGTTCTCTAAGAGACCACGGCAAAATCAAGCCTCCCATGAACTATAGACCTTCCGCTGCTTTCTAAAATATCATCCCCTCTCAATACCACCCCGTGATCTTCTATGATGATAACTGTCATCCCCTCTCAATACCACCCCGTGATTTTCTATGATGATAACTGTCATCCCCTCTAAATACCACCCTGTGATCTTCTATGATGGCAGTGAAGTAACAGAACCCCAAGATAACGTTATATCAAAGCTTATTATCCACATGTCAATCATCTGATTAAACATATTTCTATATGAGGAACTATAGATCTCTGTGAGGAACAATGGATCTCCAGGAGGAACTATAGATCTCTGTGAGGAACTATGGATCTCCAGGAGGAACTATAGATCTCTGTGAGGAACTATAGATCTCTGTGAGGAACTATAGATCTCTGTGAGGAACTATAGATCTCTGTGAGGAACTATAGATCTCTGTGAGGAACTATAGATCTCTGTGAGGAACTATAGATCTCTGTGAGGAACTATAGATCTCTGTGAGGAACTATAGATCTCTGTGAGGAACTATAGATCTCTGTGAGGAACTATAGATCTCTGTGAGGAACTATAGATCTCTGAGAGGAACTATAGATCTCTGAGAGGAACTATAGATCTCTGAGAGGAACTATAGATCTCTGAGAGGAACTATAGATCTCTGAGAGGAACTATAGATCTCTGTGAGGAACTATAGATCTCTGTGAGGAACTATAGATCTCTGTGAGGAACTATAGATCTCTGTGAGGAACTATAGATCTCTGTGAGGAACTATAGATCTCTGTGAGGAACTATAGATCTCTGTGAGGAACTATAGATCTCTGTGAGGAACTATAGATCTCTGTGAGGAACTATAGATCTCTGTGAGGAACTATAGATCTCTGTGAGGAACTATAGATCTCCGTGAGGAACTATAGATCTCCGTGAGGAACTATAGATCTCTGTGAGGAACAATGGATCTCCGTGAGGAACTATAGATCTCCGTGAGGAACTATAGATCTCCGTGAGGAACTATAGATCTCCGTGAGGAACTATAGATCTCCGTGAGGAACTATAGATCTCCGTGAGGAACACAACTCTCATATCAGTCACAACTCTCATATCACAGTCACACAATGCTTTTCCCAAACATACCTAATCAATAGTTGTTTTTCAACAATATTTTAACCTGCAGGAATATTTTCACATTTCTATCTCATGGTCATCTATACTGGCTCGCTGCCTCTCAGATCAAAGGTGGTACCATCTGCTCCGTTCCCAAAGTGTGGTTTCTCTGAGATCCCAATTTTAAGGGATCCCTCGTGCACGATTTACCCAGATCGTCAGGAGCGGTCATCAAGTGAAGATTCACATCCCCATCGCCAAATGTGGTTATTTTCTTTCATATCAATTGAGGAGACAAACTTATCACACAAGTCAGTTATTCTTAAACTAAATCTTTATTCACTTATTAATAAGGGAGCAGGTCAAGACAACGCACACATATAAAGTGAATCAATTGAGTGCTCTACGATAATGATGGCTGGTCGATAAATCACCCCCAGAGATTCGTTGAGAGCCCCGAGACAAAAGTACAAAGGTATTTTATAGCCAAGGTACACCCCTTTCAACCTAAATGATGAACAACAGATGTATAGAATGGGTCTCAAGGTTAAGATTTGTATGAGAGATAGTTATAATTCTCAGCAGACAGTATCTGGTGTAAAAACAGTACTCTTTGTGTAGAGACCAGGGTCTGGCCCTGGGGTCATCTCTCCCTGGTACCATATAGAACAGAAACATTAACTCATAATCTGGAATGCAGTCTCCTTAGGTTTTATCACCCAAAAGACATTGTAAATCTCCTGTCATTGTTTTCTCCCAGAGGCCCATCCTCAGTAGAACACACAGACACAATAGTTCTAAGAACCCTCTATTCTGTTGCATAAAACAACCATTTGATCCAATAAAAGCTGAAAGTTGACTAGTAACAACAACTGGGACCTAAAAGTCACCCACTAAATCTGCCCAAGAAGAGGCAAACAAAAGAAAAACCCACACCAAACTTACAGACAGGAAGCAAACCAAAAAGGTGGAGCAACTAAAGGTGTTGACTCTCCACATCTATCAAGACAACTGGAGCACTGGGCCAGACACTCTTAAATAGAACCTGGACCAGCTCAGGTGAAACACCTTCCCACTAACGAGATGGACAAGCCAGCACAGGTGTAACACATACTGACTAATGAGGTGACACCAATCAGTGCGTCCTACTTGCTAACGAGCTAGACTTGCTAATGTCCAAACATAAATGGAAAAATTAAAGACTGTAACACCTTCCCCCTTAAGATAACAAATATATCCTACATTTATGACTCAATTTATTAGGATTGTTAATAAAATAGATTATAGACCGATTTATTATACTGTGTCCATGTGTATAAGCTGCGAGTACGTTGAAATTAAATAGTTTTCTTTTACACTTTCAAGTAAAACCAAACTTATATTGTATGTCGGTCATAGTCTTATTTTCAACGACATTTTGCTAGGTGGGATATCCCCAATGTCACAGTTTAAACGTGTCCAAATCAATAGTCCAAATGCAGAAACAGTTTGTGATAAATTGAAAGCCTAAATATAAAATGTGCTATATACACAAACATCTGCCACAATAATCATATTACTTAAACAAGGACCTTATAAACTGCACAAGCACCAGAAACGCTGTTGTTTTGACAAGTAGCAATAAATCACTGATATCGATTAGGGGGGAAATCAGGTTGTAGGTGCTGTTGAAACTAACACAACTACCAAAAAACATGGAAATGGGAGATATCTTTCACCTCACTGATTAGAGGACAACCTGCAGAAGACAGTCAGCTACATTTTGGAGTGATGCATTTAAATGTAGGGGTCACTAAACAAAGGAACGCAACACTTATTTGTCATCACTCATCGATATCATGTTAAAATCAATTGTGCCGAGAGGAGGGAGATGAGGTTGCACGTCCTGTTAAAACTAACAGCTCAAAAACCACACGGAACCTGGGAATAATGTGTACATCCCTGGTTAGAGGACAACTTGTAGAAAACACCTAGCTACATTTTGAAGTGTTGCATTTTGATTAAAGTGGGTCACCAACATGGTGTAACACAGCTCTTTTTGTGTTAGTCACTTTTTGTTAAATCACATAAATAGTACTCTTTCAATTCAGAGCCTGGATTTTCCCCCTGAGGCTAATATCCATATCATGTTGAAATCAATAGAACAGGGAACAAACGTTTAGGGTTCTACATTGTGACATCATTAAAATACTCCTACTACAATGATAAAACATTCTACATTGTGACATAATTTCATTGATATCATGAAACAACTGCTTCGTGTATTTTCTGATGTTTAGTCAGAGATCTTTAATCAGATTATCTCTGGTCACAGCTATAAGATTTCTCTCCTGTGTGTGTTCTCTTGTGCACTGTCAGATAGCTAGAAGTAGTAAAACTCTTCCCACATTGATCACAGCTATAAGGTTTCTCTCCTGTGTGTGTTCTATGGTGCACTGTCAGATCTCTAGATGCACCAAAACTCTTCCCACATTGACCACAGCTATAAGGTTTCTCTCCTGTGTGTGTTCTCTTGTGCTGAGTCAGCTGGCCAGATGTAGTACATCTCTTCCCACATTGAGCACAGCTATAAGGTTTCTCTCCTGTGTGTATTCTCTGGTGTTGAGTCAGCTGGCCAGATGTAGTACATCTCTTCCCACATTGACCACAGCTATAAGGTTTCTCTCCTGTGTGTGTTCTCTGGTGTAATGTCAGCTGGCCAGATGTAGTAAAACTCTTCCCACATTGACCACAGCTATAAGGTTTCTCTCCTGTGTGTAGTCTCTGGTGCACTGTCAGCTCTCCAGATTGACGAAAACTCTTCCCACATTGAGCACAGCTATAGAGTTTCTTTCCTGTGTGTGTTCTCTGGTGCAGAGTCAGATGGCAAGATCGATTAAAACGCTTCCCACATTGAGCACAGCTATAAGGTTTCTCTCCTGTGTGTATTCTCTGGTGCACTGTCAGCTCTCCAGATTGACGAAAACTCTTCCCACATTGATCACAGCTATAAGGTTTCTCTCCTGTGTGTGTTCTCTGGTGTACAGTCAGACTGCTAGATGTAGTAAAACTCTTCCCACATTGATCACAGCTATAAGGTTTCTCTCCTGCGTGTATTCTCTGGTGCACTGTCAGATCTCTAGATGCACGAAAACTCTTCCCACATTGACCACAGCTATACGGTTTCTCTCCTGTGTGTGTTCTCTGGTGTTGAGTCAGCTGGCCAGATGTAGTACATCTCTTCCCACATTGACCACAGCTATAAGGTTTATCTCCTGTGTGTGTTCTCTGGTGAATTTTAATGCCTGATGAGGTGAATCTCTTCCCACAGTCGGAGCAGCGGTGAGATCTCTTCCCTGTGGATCTCTGCAGGTGTTTATTGAGGCGTTCTGATGTGGAGAGACTCTTCTCTGCCTCGTCAGCATCATGAGGTTGTTGAGGCTCCCCAGAGGATCCACGATAGTCCCGTCTCTCTCCTGTGTGAACAACAAAGTCAGACAGATGATTAAAGGCCCACAACAGCGGTAATTCACTGTAAAAGGTGATGCCAACAGCGTAGCCATGATGTTGTACAACAATTGATGTCTGTAATAAATGTTAAAATTCTTTGACAATTGTCTTAAAATGAGCAAGAATAGTCATATTTTGTCTTGTTTTCACATTAGTAGTAACATCTAAGATTGTAGACTAGAAATAAGTTATTCATGTTGTTGAAACTCTAAGCAGTGTGCCAGACGACTTTTGGTCTCCGATATAGGCCCCTTTCTGTGTTTAATAAAATTGCGGCACGAAGGCGATGCACAAACAATCTGGATGCAGAAACTCCTCCCTGCTTATGAGGAAACCACTAGTTATGGATGTAGTATATCTGGTAATGAGGAAACCACTAGTTATGGATGTAGTATATCTGGTAATGAGGAAACCACTAGTTATGGATGTAGTATATCTGGTAATGAGGAAACCACTAGTTATGGATGTAGTATATCTGTAATGAGGAAACCACTAGTTATGGATGTAGTATATCTGGTAATGAGGAAACCACTAGTTATGGATGTAGTATATCTGGTAATGAGGAAACCACTAGTTATGGATGTAGTACACTGCTCAAAAAAATAAAGGGAACACTTAAACAACACAATGTAACTCCAAATCAATCACACTTCTGTGAAATCAAACTGTCCACTTAGGAAGCAACACTGATTGACAATACATTTCACATGCTGTTGTGCAAATGGAATAGACAAAAGGTGGAAATTATAGGCAATTAGCCAGACACTCAATAAAGGAGTGATTCTGCAGGTGGTGACCACAGACCACTTCTCAGTTCCTATGCTTCCTGGCTGATGTTTTGGTCACTTTTGAATGCTGCCGGTGCTCTCACTCTAGTGGTAGCATGAGACGGAGTCTACAACCCACACAAGTGGCTCAGGTAGTGCAGCTCATCCAGGATGGCACATCAATGCGAGCTGTGGCAAGAAGGTTTGCTGTGTCTGTCAGCGTAGTGTCCAGTGCATGGAGGCGCTACCAGGAGACAGGCCAGTACATCAGGAGACGTGGAGGAGGCCGTAGGAGGGCAACAACCCAGCAGCAGGACCGCTACCTCCGCCTTTGTGCAAGGAGGTGCACTGCCAGAGCCCTGCAAAATGACCTCCAGCAGGCCACAAATGTGCATGTGTCAGCATATGGTCTCACAAGGGCTCTGAGGATCTCATCTCGGTACCTAATGGCAGTCAGGCTACCTCTCAGATCAAAGGTGGGTCCATCTGCTCCGTTCCCGAAGTGTGGTTTCCCTGAGATCCCAAGTGCACGATTTACCCAGGTCGTCAGAAGCGGTCACCAAGTGAACATCCCCATCACCAAATGTGGTGGTTAATTTCTTTAATATCAAATGTGGAGAGAAACTTATCACACAAGTCAGAATTATTCTTAAACTAAACCTTTATTCACTTTATAATAAGGGAGCATGTCAATACAATACACACATATAAAGTTAATCAATTGAGTGCTCTACGATAATGATGGCTGGTTGACGAATCACCCCCAGATGATTCATTGAGAGGCACGATACAAAGGTACAAAGGTCTTTTATAGCCAAGATACACCCCTATCAAACCTACATGACGAACAACAGACGTATAGAATGGGTCACAAGGTTAAGATTTGTATGAAAGAGACTTATAATTCTCAGCAGACAGTATCTGCTGTAAAAACAGTACTCTTTGTGTAGAGACCAGGGTCTGGCCCTGGGGTCATCTCTCCCTGGTACCATATAGAACAGAAACATTAACTCATGCTCTGAAATGCGGTCTCTTCAGGTTTTATCACCCAAAAGACATTGTAAATGTCCTGTCAGTGTTTTCTCCCAGAGGCCCATCCTCAGTAGAACACACAGACACAATAGTTCTAAGAACCCTCTATTCTGTTGTATAAAACAACCATTTGATGCAATAAAAGTATTATAACATAATGTTGCAGTTTTGCTCTCAGTGTCCACTGAAAATTGACTAGTAACAACAACTGGGACATAAAAGACACCCACAATGAGACCCACTAAATCTGCCCAAGAAGAGGAAAACTAAAGAACAACCCACACCAAACTTAAAGACAGGAAGACCCAGTCCCCAATGTCATGCTCTAGTACATTTGGTTTGGCACATCTGAACATGAACCCTGATATTCTAAAAGAAGGGCAACAACGTCAATATAATTATACCCGAAAATTGTCAGTTGATTACTTAAATAATTATGATTACTAAATGTTACATGAATTGGAAATATGAAATATCAAAACCAAATGTCTGTTCATATGTATTGTATGTATAATATAGAACATAAAGTAATATGTATAAATTACTGATATCGATTAGGGGGGAAATCAGGATGTACGTGATGTTGAAACGAACAACTAAAAAAACACATGGAAATGGGAGATATATTTAACCTCACTGGTTAGAGGACAACCTGCAGAAGACAGTCAGCTACATATTGGAGTGATGCATTTAAATGTAGGGGTCACTAAACAAAGGAACACAACACATATTTGTCATCACTCAGCGATATCATGTTGAAATCAATTGTGTGACAGAAGGGATATGAGGTTGCACGTCCTGTTGAAACTAACAGCTCAAAAACCACACGGAATCTGGGAATAATGTGTACATCCCTGGTTAGAGGACAATCTGTAGAAAACAGTTGGCTACATTTAGAAGTGTTGCATTTTGATTCAAGTGGGTCACCAACGTGGTAAGTGTAACAAAAGCTCTTTTTGTGTTAGTCACTTTTTGATAAATCACATAAATAGTACTCTTTTCATTCAGAGCCTGGATTTTTCCCAAGGCTAATATCCATATCACGCTGAAATCAATTGAATTAGGGTTCTACATTGAGAAACTCCTTAAAATACTCATACTACGATGTTAAAACATTCTACATTGTGACATGAATTCATTGATATCAAAAAAAATAACTCCTTCATGTATGTATTTTGTCACACTGAACATAAGGTTTCTCTCCTGTGTGTATTCTCTGGTGTAGAGTCAGAGTGCTAGATTGACCAAAACTCTTCCCACATTGACCACAACTATAAGGTTTCTCTCCTGTGTGTGTTCTCTGGTGTGATGTCAGTTGGTCAGATCGACCAAAACTCTTCCCACATTGACCACAGCTATAAGATTTCTCTCCTGTGTGTATTCTCTGGTGTAGAGTCAGAGTGCTAGATTGACCAAAACTCTTCCCACATTGACCACAACTATAAGGTTTCTCTCCTGTGTGTGTTCTCTGGTGTGATGTCAATTGGTCAGATCGACCAAAACTCTTCCCACATTGACCACAGCTATAAGATTTCTCTCCTGTGTGTGTTCTCTGGTGTACAGTCAGATTGCTAGATGTAGTAAAACTCTTCCCACATTGACCACAGCTATAAGGTTTCTCTCCTGTGTGTGTTCTCTGGTGTAATGTCAGGTGGCCAGATCGAGCAAAACTCTTCCCACATTGACCACAGCTATAAGATTTCTCTCCTGTGTGTATTCTCTGGTGTGATGTCAATTGGTCAGATCGACCAAAACTCTTCCCACATTGACCACAGCTATAAGGTTTCTCTCCTGTGTGTATTCTCTGGTGTAGAGTCAGAGTGCTAGATTGACCAAAACTCTTCCCACATTGACCACAACTATAAGGTTTCTCTCCTGTGTGTGTTCTCTGGTGTGATGTCAATTGGTCAGATCGACCAAAACTCTTCCCACATTGACCACAGCTATAAGATTTCTCTCCTGTGTGTGTTCTCTGGTGTACAGTCAGAGAGCCAGATGTAGTAAAACTCTTCCCACATTGATCACAGCTATAAGCTTTCTCTCCTGTGTGTGTTCTCTGGTGTAATGTCAGCTGGCCAGATGTAGTAAAACTCTTCCCACATTGATCACAGCTATAAGGTTTCTCTCCTGTGTGTGTTCTCTGGTGTACAGTCAGCTGGCCAAATGTAGTACATCTCTTCCCACATTGACCACAGCTATAGGGTTTCTCTCCTGTGTGTGTTCTCTGGTGTATAGTCAGCTTGCCAGATGTAGTAAAACTCTTCCCACATTGATCACAGCTATAAGGTTTCTCTCCTGTGTGTATTCTCTGGTGAAGAGTCAGTGTGCTAGATTGACCAAAATTCTCCCCACATTGACCACAACTATAAGGTTTCTCTCCTGTGTGTGTTCTCTGGTGCACTGTCAGATCTCTAGATGCACCAAAACTCTTCCCACATTGACCACAGCTATACGGTTTCTCTCCTGTGTGTATTCTCTGGTGTAATGTCAGCTTGCCAGATGTAGTAAAACTCTTCCCACATTGATCACAGCTATAGGGTTTCTCTCCTGTGTGTGTTCTCTGGTGTAATGTCAGCTTGCCAGATGTAGTAAAACTCTTCCCACATTGATCACAGCTATAAGGTTTCTCTCCTGTGTGTGTTCTCTGGTGTAATGTCAGCTGGCCAGATGTAGTAAAACTCTTCCCACATTGATCACAGCTATAAGGTTTCTCTCCTGTGTGTGTTCTCTGGTGTAATGTCAGCTGGCCAGATGTAGTAAAACTCTTCCCACATTGACCACAACTATAAGGTTTCTCTCCTGTGTGTGTTCTCTGGTGCACTGTCAGATCTCTAGATGCACCAAAACTCTTCCCACATTGACCACAGCTATACGGTTTCTCTCCTGTGTGTATTCTCTGGTGTTGAGTCAGCTGGCCAAATGTAGTACATCTCTTCCCACATTGACCACAGCTATAGGGTTTCTCTCCTGTGTGTGTTCTCTGATGAATTGTAATGCCTGATGAGGTGAATCTCTTCCCACAGTCAGAGCAGCAGTGAGTTCCCTTCCCTGTGGATCTCTGCTGGTGTTTCTTGAGGTGTTCTGATCTGGAGAGACTCTTCTCTGCCTCTACAGCATCATGAGGTTGTTGAGGCTCCCCAGAGGACCCACGGTAGTCCCGTATCTCTCCTGTGTGAACAACAAAGTCAGACAGATGATTAAAGGCCCACAACAGCGGTAATCCACTGTAAAAGGTGATGCCAACAGCGTAGCCATGATGTGGTACAACAATTGACATCTGTAATGAATGTTAAAGTTATTTGACAATTGTCTTAAAA
Source organism: Salvelinus fontinalis (assembly GCF_029448725.1). Taxonomy (NCBI): domain Eukaryota; kingdom Metazoa; phylum Chordata; class Actinopteri; order Salmoniformes; family Salmonidae; genus Salvelinus; species Salvelinus fontinalis. The sequence goes on from NW_026600908.1 coordinate 35,884, forward strand.
TGAGCAACAATGATCATATTTTGTCTTGTTTTCACATTAGTAGTAACATCGATGATTGTAGGCTAGAAATAAGTTATTCATGTTGTTGAAACTAAGCAGTGTGCCAGACGACTTACGGTCTCCAATATAGGCCCCTTTCTGTGTTTAATAAAATTGCGGCACGAGGGCGATGCACATGCAATTTGGTTGTAGAAACTCCTCCCTGCTAATGAGGAAACCACGAGTTATGGATGTAGTATATCTGGTAATGAGGAAACCACGAGTTATGGATGTAGTATATCTGGTAATGAGGAAACCACTAGTTATGGATGTAGTGTATCTGGTAATGAGGAAACAACTAGTTATGGATGTAGTGTATCTGGTAATGAGGAAACCACTAGTTATGGATGTAGTGTATCTGGTAATATTAGTGCATTTCACACTACTTTGGATTATACTTGTAAGGCTAATGTGAATGTCCTGTTTAACACAGTGTCCAAGGGAACACCTGAACAAAACGGAGGATTTTGGACACAAATATGGACTTTATTGAGCAAAACTAACATTTCTTGTGGAACTGAGAGTCTTTCGAGTGCATTCCACCGAAGATCAGCAAAGGTAAGTGAAGATATATAACGCTGTTTCTGACATTTGTTGATTCCACAACATGGCTGGTAACTGTATGGCTTGCTTTGTCTCTGAGCGCTGTACTCAGAATATTGAACAATGTGCTTTCGACGCAAAGCTTTTTAAAAATCTGACACAGCGGATGCATTAAGAACAAGTTTATATTTAATTCCATGTAAAACACATATCTTTTATCAACGTTTATGATGAGTATTTCTGTCATTTGATGGAATTTCACCGGAGAGTTTTGGAGGCAAAGTACTTCTGAACATAACGCACCAATGTAAACTGAGGTTTTTGGATATAAATATGAACTTTATCGAACAAAACATACATGTGTTGTGTAACATTGAGTCCTGGGAGTGTCATCTGAAGGAGATCGTCAAAGGTTAGTGATTCATTTTAGCTGTTTATCTTTAAAATGGTGTATAATACTTGTATGTTTGAGAAATTTGAATTATGAGATTTTTGTTATTTTGAATTTGGCGCCCTGCTATTTCAATGGCTGTGGTTGAGTTGGGACGCTTGCGTCCCACATACACAAGAGAGGTTAACCAAGTTTAATTCTTCCCAAAGGGTCGTTAAAGTTGTAATTCAGACAACAACATGTTCTCACCATCACAAGTTTATACACCCCACTTTGGGCAATCCTCCTCTCCAGTCCTTACATATTCTGGGTCAACAGGAAGAGGATAACAGGATACTAAACCCTTATTACTCCCTTCAGGGGATCTGACCTCAACCCCTCCTTCGCCTAATCCACAGATGTTCCTCCACTTCCCCTATAGCAATCCTGTGATCTCCTCCCATCCACCCAGCACATTCCACAGCCACTGTCTTTCTACAGATCTCACTCCTTTATATACTCTGCGTCTGATCTATCATGTCTTTAATATCTCAATTTTCAAAGTTTAGCCCGAACCCAACAATAGTCATAAAGTTACACTCCCTTTCAGTCGGTCAACTTCCGTACAACATACTATGGAGAAATGGATTCATTCCCCAGCCGACCCAAACGGATACTAAATGAAACGACCCCTGGCAGACCACCCAGACCTGACCCTGCAAGATGCGTCAGCTTTCCCAATTTATTCATTGTCTTTTGTTTGAAACACTCCTGTCAGTGTTGAGTAAGGACGCACACCTAACTACGCATATAGAAGTAGGACTAGTCTACCTGGCCTGTGTGCAAATGTAGGCCTATAAATGTGCCCATTTGAGGATGTCTGATAGTATTTCTCATTGTCTTAACGCACCACCACTAATGAGCTGTGGAGCATCTCAAAGTATTTTTTTTCTTCACCTCAAACAGCAAGTAAACAAAGTCTAATCAAAATCAATTGCGTACGATAATAGTTCCTCAAATTATTTTCGTAAAATATTTTCACTCGGCATGAAAAGAAAAAAATGTAATTCTCTGATCCAGTGGAAATGTCATAAAATACCTGATAACTTCTTATCCTTTGCACAAATAGCCGACAGCTGTGTCTGTCCTGAACTCACTGGCGCGGGAAACTGAGGGCCCAGAATATTTTAGACAATGTCGCAAGCTTGCCATCACAAGTTTCGGAGGACCCAGTTGATAGTTGATACAATGTTTCAAGTTTGTTGTAGACAGGCCATGAGCAGCCAATGTGATTTCTAGGATATTTATTTTTATCAGGATATTTTCTACCTGCAGAATGCAATGTTTTTATTTGTTATGTCGGCTATTTTTTTTTACATAGTTGGCAATAAAAGTTACTTTTAGATTTGTAAAATTTTCATTTAGATAGAATGTAGATTAATCACAGACAATGATTTTCTGATACTATTATAAATTAAATGAAACTGTTCCACAAAAATGTGCATATGAAAATCATAACTGGCACGCAGATCGGTAGAAATGGTCAGATACATTGTCACTCTAAATGGAAAAGTTTGACGACCGCTGGTGTAGTTAATTACTTAAAACTTCAGGAGCATAACGACAGTATTTACAAAGTCCAGCAGCAGCGGGAGGGAAGAGTTTTTCTCGGTTATATTGATGACTGGCTCCCTCATGTAACTTGTGTATCTGTAATTATTTAATCAAACAGCATGCTTAAAGCATTAGACTTTGATAAGGGTTTAAAACAAAGGTTTCAAACCAATTCATGAATGCAATTGCATCTAGGTATGTCTTGCCTTTAAAGTAAGGGCATGACATTTTTTTGCTGAATATTATACAATGACTTATCAACAGCTCTAATAATTTGACCCCCACAGGAAATCTCCACTGGTAATTCTAAAATATACTATATAGCCTAGAAACCTGGTTAAACTATCATTATGACATCATGGAAAAATTCTAGAATATACTATATAGCCTAGAAACCTGTTAAACTATCATTATGACATAATGGATGAATTCTAGAATATACTATATAGCCTAGAATTCTGTTTAAAACAATAATTTTGACCTCATGGATGGCCAGTCTGTATTCATAGTGTAGTGAATTCAGGGGATAGCCTGAAGGTTGCTACAATGTCTTTCTCTATGAATTTGAGAGTGGTTACATTTCTCCAGCCCCCATCCCTCAGCTGTTTACCAAACCAAGTTTCTGAGCAGCCATTTTGTTGCGGTTTAAAAAATCATTCCACCACTGTTTTGGTAATAAGAGAAATGTAACTACTTTCAAATTCATAGAGAGACCATCCATGATATCAACATTATAGTTTTAACCATGTTGAGGCGATACAGTGTTGGTTTACATTGTTTCTAAACATTGGAGTAAAAAAAGCTTATTTGGGGTTCTGATGGGGTACAACAGTTGAACTAAGCTCATGAGGCATGTGTTATATTCTTCAAGAATCAATGGCTATATATAAATAATAAAATAAGTCCAAAAATTGATGTAGCAATTGCATATTTCCCCTTTAACGCCACACATCAGTTCAACAACTGCTGAGTTTGGTATTTAAGACAGTACTTACTAGTATTAATCAGGACGCTGTTTCTCAAAACCATCTTACGGCTAATTTCATCGTTGGATGCCTTAAGATGCGTTTGGGAAAACGGCCTCAGCCATCCAGTTTCCTCCTCGTTCTCCTTTTTCGATGTGACAGTCATCTCCCCTTCCTCCTCTTTCACTCCAATTACGGCATCATCCCCTTTCTCTTCCTCTTCTTTTACTGTAACGTCTTTCTCTTCTTTCACTGTAACAGCCTCATCCTCTACTTCTTGTTTTAGTGTGACATCCTCCGCTTCCTTCTCCTCTTTCACCAGAAAGATCAGAGCTTCTTTCTCCATCCAGCAGATATTATCTTTAGCAGGAGAAGAGTAGCTTAGTGACCGCATGGTCGGGGATGTTAGCTAGTTAGGCTAATGCTAACTTAACCAGCCCGCCAGCTGACTAATAACAACAACACCGTAAATATGAAATTAAATCGGATAACTAACCAACTAGACGACAGAAGTGGTTTTAAAACACAGTGGCTAATAAAAAAAAACGAAAGCATCTAAAGAGCTTTATTTGTTCGTATATTTTGGCTAGCAAGCTACCGAGGTGTCTGACTAACTATTGCTGAAAGAAGCGTTCCGTCCACTAAATTATACGTCACACCAACAGCGTCGCCTTAAATTCCCACACTACTGACTGGATTGGGTAGTTGAGTAAAATGTATATTTAATTTTCAGACAAAAAGTTAAAGGGTAGGAGCCAGAGACGTCGCTAGAACTAAAATATTAATTAGCCCCCCCGTAAATAAATCAATATCAGTCTATATATTTTTTCTGTGATTTATTTTTTTCGTCAACCATTCCATCGCATCTTAAACTTCTTAACGGGCCGGCACTAGGACCGGGGGAGGCTGCTGCTTCACTAGTGATTGTTAGACTTTCTTCAGCAAAGATGGCTGAAAGAAATACTTCGAGAGAGGGGTACCACTACACAGAACTGAACTGGATCAAAGATGGTGGACAACAGTACTAAGATGGAAGCAAATGTAAGTGATTATAACGTCAAAACGAATCATGCAAAAACATGCACAGTTGACAGGAATGTTAGTTAATGTAGAGACAAACGATTATGCATTTTTTTTATCATAAAGTTCATTTCCAAAAATCGTGATTTAGCAAGCTAGCTGACTAGCTAACATTAGCCAGCTAGCTGACTAGCTAACATTAGCCAGCTAGCTGACTAGCTAACATTAGCCAACTAGCTGACTAGCTAACATTAGCCAGCTAGCTGACCCGGCTAACATTAGCCAGCTAGCTGACTAGCTAACATTAGCCAGCTAGCTGACTAGCTAACATTAGCCAGCTAGCTGACTAGCTAACATTAGCCAGCTAGCTGACTAGCTAACATTAGCCAACTAGCTGACTAGCTAACATTAGCCAGCTAGCTGACTAGCTAACATTAGCCAGCTAGCTGGCTAGCTTTATGGGTGTTGTGACATGAGTATGAAATTGTAATTCTGGTTGTTTTAGGGACTCCTGAAACAACCAGCAAACCAGACTGTCGTTTTGGGAAACAGTGGATGTATATAATCTAGCTAGCTGAAGAATTTACTGCAAATTTAATGTACAATTTTGTAAGCTTTCCTTGCTGATATTTGCCATGCAGATAGATGAAATCACGTAGCTAGCTATGTTCTTGCTTATTGTGCAGTGGATGATTAAAATCCCTGTATGCCCATGGATGTGTAGCTAGCTATCTAGCCGATCTGTGTATGGACCCAAACGTTTGGTATACATATTAGTTCAGAATCTAGCTATGAACCTCAGCTATCATAGCCAGTTGTATCAACTTCAAAACAGCCTGAATGACATTAATGAAGCCTATGGATTGAGTAGAATATAATATCATGTTGTGCCAAGGATGCAAGTCGTATATACATGTAGTTATTACCATGCATGAGATCCCCACATTGTAGCCTGTACATTTAATATATTCACTGATCATGTACTCTACCTTGGCAAATAAAGGTGCCCTGACCTGGTGGTAATAATGACCTGGTGGTTCTAATGACCTGGTGGTTCTAATGACCTGGTGGTTCTAATGACCTGGTGGTTCTAATGACCTGGTGGTTCTAATGACCTGGTGGTTCTAATGACCTGGTGGTTCTAATGACCGGGTGGTTCTAATGACCGGGTGGTTATAATGACCTGGTGGTAATAATGACCTGGTGGTTATAATGACATGGTGGTAATAATGACCTGGTGGTTGGCATAACACAAGCAGAACCCGAGAACAGGATGGCCTCCACCACACAGCCTGATGACACTGCACCAGCCTACCAGTCTGCTCCAGCCCAGGTCAGAATACCAGCCTCCCAGTCTGCTCCAGCCCAGGTCAGAATACCAGCCTCTCAGTCTGCTCCAGCCCAGGTCAGCCAACCAGCCTCTCAGTCTGCTCCAACACAATGTGCTCCAGCCCAGGTCAGAATACCAGCCTCCCAGTCTGCTCCAGCCCAGGTCAGAATACCAGCCTCCCAGTCTTCTCCAGCCCAGGTCAGAATACCAGCCTCTCAGTCTGCTCCAGCCCAGGTCAGCCAACCAGCCTCTCAGTCTGCTCCAAGACAGTGTGCTCCAGCCCAGGTGAGAAAACCAGCCTCCCAGTCTGCTCCAGCACAGGTCAGAATACCAGCCTCCCAGTCTGCTCCAGCCCAGGTCAGAATACCAGCCTCCCAGTCTGCTCCAGCCGAGGTCAGAATACCAGCCTCCCAGTCTGCTCCAGCACAGGTCAACTGACCAGCCTCTCAGTCTGCTCCAGCACAGTGCGCTCCAGCCCAGGTCAGAATACCAGCCTCCCAGTCTGCTCCAACACAGTGTGCTCCAGCCCAGGTCAGAATACCAGCCTCTCAGTCTGCTCCAGCCCAGGTCAGAATACCAGCCTCCCAGTCTGCTCCAGCCCAGGTCAGAATACCAGCCTCTCAGTCTGCCACAGCCCAGGTCAGAAAACCAGCCTCTCAGTCTGCTCCAACACAGTGTGCTCCAGCCCAGGTCAGAATACCAGCCTCCCAGTCTGCTCCAGCACAGGTCAGAATACCAGCCTCTCAGTCTGCTCCAGCCCAGGTCAGAATACCAGCCTCCCAGTCTGCTCCACCCAGATAGTCACCCACAACTGCAATCCTTATTGATTCAAATGGGAAGTTCTTAGAGAGGGAGAGGGAGTGAAAAGGTAGAGAGGCAGAGAGAGGGAGTGAAAAGGGAGAGAGGCGGATAGAGGGGAGTGAAAAGGGAGAGAGAGGGAGTGAAAAGGGAGAGAGGCGGAGAGTTGGAGTGAAAAGGGAGAGAGGCGGAGAGAGGGAGTGAAAAGGGAGAGAGGCGGAGAGAGGGAGTGAAAAGGGAGAGAGGCGGAGAGAGGCAGTGAAAAGGGAGAGATGCGGGGAGAAGGAGTGAAAAGGGAGAGAGGCGGAGAGAGGGAGTGAAAAGGGAGAGACGCGGAGAGAGGGAGTGAAAAGGGAGAGAGGCGGAGAGAGGGGGTGAAAAGGGAGAGAGGCGGAGAGAGGGAGTGAAAAGGGAGAGAGGCGGAGAGAGGGAGTGAAAAGGGAGAGAGGCGGAGAGAGGGAGTGAAAAGGGAGAGAGGCGGAGAGAGGGAGTGAAAAGGGAGATAGGCGGAGAGAGGGAGTGAAAAGGGAGAGAGGCGGAGAGAGGGAGTGAAAAGGGAGAGAGGCGGAGAGAGGGAGTGAAAAGGGAGAGAGGCGGAGAGAGGGAGTGAAAAGGGAGAGAGGCGGAGAGAGGGAGTAAAAAGGGAGAGAGGCGGAGAGAGGGAGTGAAAAGGGAGAGAGGCGGAGAGAGGGAGTGAAAAGGGAGAGAGGCGGAGAGAGGGAGTGAAAAGGGAGAGAGGCGGAGAGAGGGAGTAAAAAGGGAGAGAGGCGGAGAGAGGGAGTGAAAAGGGAGAGAGGCGGAGAGAGGGAGTGAAAAGGGAGAGAGGCGGAGAGAGGGGAGTGAAAAGGGAGAGGGAGTGAAAAGGGAGAGAGGCGGAGAGAGGGAGTGAAAAGGGAGAGAGGCGGAGAGAGGGAGTGAACAGGGATAGAGGCGGAGAAAGGGGAGTGAAAAGGGAAAGAGGCGGAGAGAGGGAGTGAAAAGGGAGAGAGGCGGAGAAAGGGCAGAATACCTGACCACTGTGACTGACCCAAACTTAAGGAAAGCTTTGACTATGTACAGACTCAGTGAGCATAAAGGTCAAATGTGTGATTTCATGAACTGGTACATACAAGAAAACCAGGTTTTAAAGTTCTGTTCAATAGCTATCCCATCATTACAAAACATTTGAAAGGCTAAGTCTATCATCTCCTGAGAAGTGGTAACTATTCACATGAACTTTTCAAATAGGTTTGGTGCCCCCTGGTGGCTGAACCCGAGATCAATGGGAGATCTTGTCAGAAACAATGACAGAATCCCACTTCTCAGCTATCTTTATTTACATCAAACTAAACTAACTGCTATCTTGAAATGTTGAAAACGTGTTTTTAAATAGCTCAGGCTGATACCCTACCTGAGCGAAAAACTGGCACTTTAAAGGAGTCTAATTTTGTCAAAAATGCTAAAATGATAAAAATTTCAACTCACGGGTACATTAATAGACCAAACACAAACATCTGTCATCTCGAAATGTCCTAAAAAGGTTCTAAACGGGCCCCCTGGGTCTACACCTGGAGAGCAGATGGGCACATCTGCACCAGAGCTGAAATTTCAACTGGAGAGCAGATACTTCAACTCGACAGAGGTCAGAGTGAGGCTCTTCTCCCTGACCTGGTGGTTCTAATGACCTGGTGGTAATAATGACCTGGTGGTAATAATGACCTGGTGGTTATAATGACCTGGTGGTAATAATGACCTGGTGGTAATAATGACCTGGTGGTTCTAATGACCTGGTGGTAATAATGACCTGGTGGTTCTAATGACCTGGTGGTTCTAATGACCTGGTGGTAATAATGACCTGGTGGTAATAATGACCTGGTGGTTCTAATGACCTGGTGGTAATAATGACCTGGTGGTAATAATGACCTGGTGGTCCTAATGACCTGGTGGTTCTAATGACCTGGTGGTAATAATGACCTGGTGGTAATAATGACCTGGTGGTAATAATGACCTGGTGGTAATAATGACCTGGTGGTAATAATGACCTGGTGGTTATAATGGCCTGGTGGTTATAATGACCTGGTGGTAATAATGACCTGGTGGTAATAATGACCTGGTGGTAATAATGACCTGGTGGTAATAATGACCTGGTGGTAATAATGACCTGGTGGTTATAATGACCTGGTGGTAATAATGACCTGGTGGTAATAATGACCTGGTGGTAATAATGACCTGGTGGTTATAATGACCTGGTGGTTGGCATAACACAAGCACAACCCGAGAACAGGATGGCCTCCACCACACAGCCTGATGACACTGCACCAGCCTACCAGTCTGCTCCAGCCCAGGTCAGAATACCAGTCTCCCAGTCTGCTCCAGCCCAGGTCAGAATACCAGTCTCCCAGTCTGCTCCAGCACAGGTCAGAATACCAGTCTCCCAGTCTGCTCCAGCACAGTGTTCTCCAGCCCAGGTCAGAATACCAGTTTCCCAGTCTGCTCCAGCCCAGGTCAGAATACCAGTCTCCCAGTCTGCTCCAGCACAGGTCAGAATACCAGTCTCCCAGTCTGCTCCAGCACAGTGTGCTCCAGCCCAGGTCAGAATACCAGTCTCCCAGTCTGCTCCAGCACAGGTCAGAATACCAGTCTCCCAGTCTGCTCCAGCACAGTGCGCTCCAGCCCAGGTCAGCCAACCAGCCTCTCAGTCTGCTCCAGCCCAGGTCAGTCAACCAGCCTCTCAGTCTGCTCCAACACAGTGTGCTCCAGCCCAGGTCAAAATACCAGTCTCCCAGTCTGCTCCAGCACAGGTCAGAATACCAGTCTCCCAGTCTGCTACAGCACAGTGTGCTCCAGCCCAGGTCAGAATACTAGCCTCCCAGTCTGCTCCACCCCGGGTCAGAACACCAGCCTCCCAGTCTGCTCCAGCCCAGGTCAGAAAACCAGCCTACCAGTCTGCTCCAGCCCAGGTCAGAATACCAGTCTCCCAGTCTGCTCCAGCCCAGGTCAGAATACCAGCCTCTCAGTCTGCTCCAGCCCAGGTCAGAATACCAGTCTCCCAGTCTGCTCCAGCCCAGGTCAGAATACCAGTCTCCCAGTCTGCTCCAGCCCAGGTCAGAATACCAGTCTCCCAGTCTGCTCCAGCACAGGTCAGAATACCAGTCTCCCAGTCTGCTCCAGCACAGTGTGCTCCAGCCCAGGTCAGAATACCAGTCTCCCAGTCTGCTCCAGCCCAGGTCAGAATACCAGTCTCCCAGTCTGCTCCAGCACAGGTCAGAATACCAGTCTCCCAGTCTGCTCCAGCACAGTGTGCTCCAGCCCAGGTCAGAATACCAGTCTCCCAGTCTGCTCCAGCACAGGTCAGAATACCAGTCTCCCAGTCTGCACCAGCACAGTGCGCTCCAGCCCAGGTCAGCCAACCAGCCTCTCAGTCTGCTCCAGCCCAGGTCAGTCAACCAGCCTCTCAGTCTGCTCCAACACAGTGTGCTCCAGCCCAGGTCAAAATACCAGTCTCCCAGTCTGCTCCAGCACAGGTCAGAATACCAGTCTTCCAGTCTGCTCCAGCACAGTGTGCTCCAGCCCAGGTCAGAATACCAGCCTCCCAGTCTGCTCCAGCCCGGGTCAGAACACCAGCCTCCCAGGCTGCTCCAGCCCAGGTCAGAATACCAGTCTCCCAGTCTGCTCCAGCCCAGGTCAGAAAACCAGCCTCCCAGTCTGCTCCAGCCCAGGTCAGAATACCAGCCTCCCAGTCTGCTCCAGCCCAGGTCAGAATACCAGTCTCCCAGGCTGCTCCAGCCCAGGTCAGAATACCAGTCTCCCAGTCTGCTCCAGCACAGGTCAGAAAACCAGTCTCCCAGTCTGCTCCAGCACAGTGTGCTCCTGCCCAGGTCAGAATACCAGTCTCCCAGTCTGCTCCAGCCCAGGTCAGAATACCAGTCTCCCAGTCTGCTCCAGCACAGGTCAGAATACCAGTCTCCCAGTCTGCTCCAGCACAGTGTGCTCCAGCCCAGGTCAGAATACCAGTCTCCCAGTCTGCTCCAGCCCAGGTCAGCCAACCAGCCTTTCAGTCTGCTCCAGCCCAGGTCAGTCAACCAGCCTCTCAGTCTGCTCCAACACAGTGTTCTCCAGCCCAGGTCAAAATACCAGTCTCCCAGTCTGCTCCAGCACAGGTCAGAATACCAGTCTCCCAGTCTGCTCCAGCACAGTGTGCTCCAGCCCAGGTCAGAATACCAGCCTCCCAGTCTGCTCCAGCCCGGGTCAGAACACCAGCCTCCCAGTCTGCTCCAGCCCAGGTCAGAAAACCAGCCTACCAGTCTGCTCCAGCCCAGGTCAGAATACCAGTCTCCCAGTCTGCTCCAGCCCAGGTCAGAATACCAGCCTCTCAGTCTGCTCCAGCCCAGGTCAGAATACCAGTCTCCCAGTCTGCTCCAGCCCAGGTCAGAATACCAGTCTCCCAGTCTGCTCCAGCCCAGGTCAAAATACCAGTCTCCCAGTCTGCTCCAGCACAGGTCAGAATACCAGTCTCCCAGTCTGCTCCAGCACAGTGTGCTCCAGCCCAGGTCAGAATACCAGTCTCCCAGTCTGCTCCAGCCCAGGTCAGAATACCAGTCTCCCAGTCTGCTCCAGCCCAGGTCAGTCAACCAGCCTCTCAGTCTGCTCCAACACAGTGTGCTCCAGCCCAGGTCAAAATACCAGTCTCCCAGTCTGCTCCAGCACAGGTCAGAATACCAGTCTCCCAGTCTGCTCCAGCACAGTGTGCTCCAGCCCAGGTCAGAATACCAGCCTCCCAGTCTGCTCCAGCCCGGGTCAGAACACCAGCCTCCCAGTCTGCTCCAGCCCAGGTCAGAAAACCAGGCTCCCAGTCTGCTCCAGCCCAGGTCAGAATACCAGCCTCCCAGTCTGCTCCAGCCCAGGTCAGAATACCAGCCTCTCAGTCTGCTCCAGTACAGGTCAGAATACCAGCCTCCCAGTCTGCTCCAACACAGTGTGCTCCAGCCCAGGTCAGAAAACCAGCCTCCCAGTCTGCTCCAGCCCAGGTCAGAATACCAGCCTCCCAGTCTGCTCCAGCCCAAGTCAGAATACCAGCCTCTCAGTCTACTCCAGTCGAGGTCAGAATACCAGCCTCCCAGTCTGCTCCAGCCCAGGTCAACTTACCAGCCTCTCATTCTGCTCCAGCACAGTGTGCTCCAGCCCAGGTCAGAATACCAGCCTCCCAGTCTGCTCCAACACAGTGTGCTCCAGCCCAGGTCAGAATACCAGCCTCTCAGTCTGCTCCAGCCCAGGTCAGAATACCAGCCTCCCAGTCTGCTCCAGCCCAGGTCAGAATACCAGCCTCTCAGTCTGCCACAGCCCAGGTCAGAAAACCAGCCTCTCAGTCTGCTCCAACACAGTGTGCTCCAGCCCAGGTCAGAAAACCAGCCTCCCAGTCTGCTCCAGCACAGGTCAGAATACCAGTCTCCCAGTCTGCTCCAGCACAGTGTGCTCCAGCCCAGGTCAGAATACCAGCCTCCCAGTCTGCTCCAGCCCAGGTCAGAACACCAGCCTCCCAGTCTGCTCCAGCCCAGGTCAGAATACCAGCCTCCCAGTCTGCTCCAGCCATATAGTCACCCACAACTGCAATCCTTATTGATTCAAATGGGAAGTTCTTAGAGAGGGAGAGGGAGTGAAAAGGGAGAGAGGCGGAGAGAGGGAGTGAAAAGGGAGAGAGGCGGACAGGGGGATTGAAAAGGGATAGAGGCGGAGAGAGGGAGTGAAAAGGGAGAGAGAGGGAGTGAAAAGGGAGAGAGGCGGAGAGGGGGAGTGAAAAGGGAGAGAGGCGGAGAGAGGGAGTGAAAAGGGAGAGAGGCGGAGAGAGGGAGTGAAAAGGGAGAGAGGCGGAGAAAGGAAGTGAAAAGGGAGAGAGGCGGAGAGAGGGAGTGAAAAGGGAGAGAGGCGGAGAGAGGGAGTGAAAAGGGAGAGAGGCGGAGAGAGGGAGTGAAAAGGGAGAGAGGCGGAGAGAGGGGGTGAAAAGGGAGAGAGGCGGAGAGAGGGAGTGAAAAGGGAGAGAGGCGGAGAGAGGGAGTGAAAAGGGAGAGAGGCGGAGAGAGGGAGTGAAAAGGGAGAGAGGCGGAGAGAGGGAGTGAAAAGGGAGAGAGGCGGAGAGAGGGAGTGAAAAGGGAGAGAGGCGGAGAGAGGGAGTGAAAAGGGAGAGAGGCGGAGAGAGGGAGTGAAAAGGGAGAGAGGCGGAGAGAGGGAGTGAAAAGGGAGAGAGGCGGAGAGAGGGAATGAAAAGGGAGAGAGGCGGAGAGAGGGAGTGAAAAGGGAGAGAGGCGGAGAGAGGGAGTGAAAAGGGAGAGAGGCGGAGAGAGGGAGTGAAAAGGGAGAGAGGCGGAGAGAGGGAGTGAAAAGGGAGAGAGGCGGAGAGAGGGAGTGAAAAGGGAGAGAGGCGGAGAGAGGGAGTGAAAAGGGAGAGAGGCGGAGGGAGGAGTGAAAAAGGGAGAGAGGCGGAGAGAGGGGAGTGAAAGGGGAGAGAGGGGAGTGAAAAGGGAGAGAGGCGGAGAGAGGAGTGAAAAGGGAGAGAGGCGGAGAGAGGGGAGTGAAAAGGGAGAGAGGCGGAGAGAGGGGAGTTTAAAGGGAGAGAGGCGGAGAGAGGGAGAGAAAAGGGAGAGAGGCGGAGAGAGGGAGTGAAAAGGGAGAGAGGCGGAGAGAGGGGAGTGAAAAGGGAGAGAGGCGGAGAGAGGGAGTGAAAAGGGAGAGAGGCGGAGAAAGGGCAGAATACCTGACCACTGTGACTGACCCAAACTTAAGGAAAGCTTTGACTATGTACAGACTCAGTGAGCATAAAGGTCAAATGTGAGATTTCATGAAATGGTACATACAAGAAAACCAGGTTTTAAAGTTCTGTTCAATAGCCATCCCATCATTACAAAACATTTGAAAGGCTAAGTCTATCACCTCCTGAGATGTGGTAACTATTCACATGAACTTTTCAAAGAGGTTTGGTGCCCCCTGGTGGCTGAATACCAGCCTCTCACCCTAATACCAGCCTCTCAGTCTGCTCCAGCCCAGGTCAGAATACCAGCCTCTCAGTCTGCTCCAGCACAGGTCAACTTACCAGCCTCTCAGTCTGCTCCAGCACAGTGTGCTCCAGCCCATGTCAGAATACCAGCCTCCCAGTCTGCTCCAGCCCAGGTCAGAATACCAGCCTCCCAGTCTGCTCCACCCAGATAGTCACCCACAACTGCAATCCTTATTGATTCAAATTGGAAGTTCTTAGGGAGGGAGAGGGAGTGAAAAGGTAGAGAGGCAGAGAGAGGGAGTGAAAAGGGAGAGAGGCGGAGAGAGGGGAGTGAAAAGGGAGAGAGGCGGAGAGAGGGGAGTGAAAAGGGAGAGAGGCGGAGTGAAAAGGGAGAGAGAGGGAGTGAAAAGGGAGAGAGAGGGAGTGAAAAGGGAGAGAGGCGGAGAGGGGGAGTGAAAAGGGAGAGAGGCGGAGAGAGGGAGTGAAAAGGGAGAGAGGCGGAGAGAGGGGGTGAAAAGGGAGAGAGGCGGGGAGAGGGAGTGAAAAGGGAGAGAGGCGGAGAGAGGGAGTGAAAAGGGAGAGAGGCGGAGAGAGGGAGTGAAAAGGGAGAGAGGCGGAGAGAGGGAGTGAAAAGGGAGAGAGGCGGAGAGAGGGAGTGAAAAGGGAGAGAGGCGGAGAGAGGGAGTGAAAAGGGAGAGAGGCGGAGAGAGGGAGTGAAAAGGGAGTTAGGCGGAGAGAGGGAGTGAAAAGGGAGAGAGGCGGAGAGAGGGAGTGAAAAGGGAGAGAGGCGGAGAGAGGGAGTGAAAAGGGAGAGAGGCGGAGAGAGGGAGTGAAAAGGGAGAGAGGCGGAGAGAGGGGAGTGAAAAGGGAGAGAGGGGAGTGAAAAGGGAGAGAGGCGGAGAGAGGGGAGTGAAAAGGGAGAGAGGCGGAGAGAGGGAGTGAAAAGGGAGAGAGGCGGAGAGAGGGAGTGAAAAGGGAGAGAGGCGGAGAGAGGGAGTGAAAAGGGAGAGAGGCGGAGAGAGGGAGTGAAAAGGGAGAGAGGCGGAGAGAGGGAGTGAAAAGGGAGAGAGGCGGAGAGAGGGAGTGAAAAGGGAGAGAGGCGGAGAGAGGGAGTGAAAAGGGAGAGAGATTTAAATTGTGAGAGAGAGGGAGTGAAAGGGGAGAGAGGCGAAGAGAGGGAGTGAATAGGGAGAGAGGCGGAGAGAGGGAGTGAAAAGGGAGAGAGGCGGAGAGAGGGGGTGAAAGGGGAGAGAGGCGAAGAGAGGGAGTGAATAGGGAGAGAGGCGGAGAGAGGGAGTGAAAAGGGAGAGAGGCGGAGAGAGGGGGTGAAAGGGGAGAGAGGCGAAGAGAGGGAGTGAATAGGGAGAGAGGCGGAGAGAGGGAGTGAAAAGGGAGAGAGGCTGAGAGAGGGAGTGAAAGGGGAGAGAGGCGAAGAGAGGGAGTGAATAGGGAGAGAGGCGGAGAGAGGGAGTGAAAAGGGAGAGAGGCGGAGAGAGGGGGTGAAAAGGGAGAGAGGCGGAGAGAGGGAGTGAAAAGGGAGAGAGGCGGAAAGAGGGAGAGAAAAGGGAGAGAGGCGGAGAGAGGGAGTGAAAAGGGAGAGAGGAGGAGAGAGGGGAGTGAAAAGTGAGAGAGGCGGAGAGAGGGGAGTGAAAAGGGAGAGAGGAGAGTGAAAAGGGAGAGAGGGGAGTGAAAAGGGAGAGAGGGAGTGAAAAGGGAGAAAGAAGGAGAGAGGGAGTGAAAAGGGAGAGAGGGGAGTGAAAAGGGAGAGAGGGGAGTGTCGCTCAGGTAGGGTATCAGCCTGAGCTATTTAAAAACACGTTTTCAACATTTCAAGATAGCAGTTAGTTTAGTTTGATGTAAATAAAGATAGCTGAGAAGTGGGACTCTGTCATTGTTTCTGACAAGATCTCTCATTGATCTCGGGTTCAGCCACCTCTTTGAAAGGTTCATGTGAATAGTTACCACTTCTCAGGAGATGATAGACTTAGCCTTTCAAATGTTTTGTAATGATGGGATGGCTATTGAACAGAACTTTAAAACCTGGTTTTCTTGTATGTACCAGTTTGGGTCAGTCACAGTGGTCAGGTATTCTGCCCTTTCTCCGCCTCTCTCCCTTTTCACTCCCTCTCTCCGCCTTTCTCCCTTTTCGCTCCCTCTCTCCGCCTCTCTCCCTTTTCACTCCCTCTCTCCGCCTTTCTCCCTTTTCGCTCCCTCTCTCCGCCTCTCTCCGCCTCTCTCCCTTTTCACTCCCCTCTCTCCGCCTCTCTCCCTTTTCACTCCCTCTCTCCGCCTCTCTCCCTTTTCACTCCCTCTCTCCGCCTCTCTCCCTTTTCACTCCCTCTCCCCTCCTCTTTCCCTTTTCACTCCCCTCTCTCCGCTTCTCTCCCTTTTCACTCCCTCTCTCCGCCTCTCTCCCTTTTCACTCCCCTCCGCCTCTCTCCCTTTTCACTCCCCTCTCTCCGCCTCTCTCCCTTTTCACTCCCTCTCTCTGCCTCTCTCCCTTTTCACTCCCTCTCTCCGCCTCTCTCCCTTTTCACTCCCCTCTCTCCGCCTCTCTCCCTTTTCACTCCCCTCTCTCTGCCTCTCTCCCTTTTCACTCCCTCTCTCCGCCTCTCTCCATTTTCACTCCCCTTTCTCCGCCTCTCTCCCTTTTCACTCCCGTCTCTCCCTTTTCACTCCCCTCTCTTCGCCTCTCTCCCTTTTCACTCCCTCTCTCCGCCTCTCTCCCTTTTCACTCCCCTCTCTCCGCCTCTCTCCCTTTTCACTCCCCTCTCTCCGCCTCTCTCCCTTTTCACTCCCTCTTTCCGCCTCTCTCCCTTTTCACTCCATCTCTCCGCCTCTCTCCCTTTTCACTCCCTCTCTCCGCCTCTCTCCCTTTTCACTCCCTCTCTCCGCCTGTCTCCCTTTCCACTCCCCTCTCTCCGCCTCTCTCCCTTTTCACTCCCCTCTCTCCCTTTTCACTCCCCTTTCTCCGCCTCTCTCCCTTTTCACTCCCTCTCTCCGCCTCTCTCCCTTTTCACTCCCCTCTCTCCGCCTGTCTCCCTTTCCACTCCCCTCTCTCCGCCTCTCTCCCTTTTCACTCCCCTCTCTCCCTTTTCACTCCCTCTCTCCGCCTCTCTCCCTTTTCACTCCCCTCTCTCCGCCTCTCTCCCTTTTTACTCCGCTCTCTCCGCCTCTCTGCTTATTTTTACTCCTTCTCTCCGCCTCTCTACCTTTTCACTCCCTCTCCCTCTCTAAGAACTTCCCATTTGAATCAATAAGGATTGCAGTTGTGGGTGACTATCTGGGTGGAGCAGACTGGGAGGCTGGTATTCTGACCTGGGCTGGAGCAGACCGGGAGGCTGGTATTCTGACCTGGGCTGGAGCAGACCGGGAGGCTGGTATTCTGACCTGGGCTGGAGCAGACTGGGAGGCTGGTATTCTGACCTGGGCTGGAGAAGACTAGGAGGCTGGTATTCTGACCTGGGCTGGAGCAGACTGGGAGACTGGTGTTCTGACCTTGGCTGGAGCAGACTGGGAGACTGGTATTCTGACCTGGGCTGGAGCAGACTGGGAGGCTGGTATTCTGACCTGGGCTGGAGGAGACTGGGAGGCTGGTATTCTCCCTTTTCACTCCCTCCCTCTCCGCCTCTCTCCCTTTTCACTCCCTCTCTCTCCCTTTTCACTCCCTCTCTCTCCCTTTTCACTCTCTCTCTCCCTTTTCACTCCCTCTCTCCGCCTCTCTCCCTTTTCACTCCCCTCTCTCCGCCTCTCTCCCTTTTCACTTCTTCTCTCCGCCTCTCTACCTTTTCACTCCCTCTCCCTCTCTAAGAACTTCCCATTTGAATCAATAAGAATTGCAGTTGTGGGTGACTATCTGGGTGGAGCAGACTGGGAGGCTGGTATTCTGACCTGGGCTGGAGCAGACTGGGAGGCTGGTATTCTGACCTGGGCTGGAGCAGACTGGGAGACTGGTATTCTGACCTGTGCTGGAGCAGACTGGGAGACTGGTATTCTGACCTGGGCTGGAGCACACTGTGCTGGAGCAGACTGGGAGGCTGGTATTCTGACCTGGGCTGGAGCAGACTGGGAGACTGGTATTCTGACCTGGGCTGGAGCAGACTAGGAGAATGGTATTCTGACCTGGGCTGGAGCAGACTGGGAGGCTGGTATTCTGACCTGGGCTGGAGCAGACTGGGAGGCTGGTATTCTGACCTGGGCTGGAGCAGACCGGGAGACTGGTATTCTGACCTGGGCTGGAGCAGACTGGGAGACTGGTATTCTGACCTGGGCTGGAGCAGACTGGGAGACTGGTATTCTGACCTGGGCTGGAGCACACTGTGCTGGAGCAGACTGGGAGGCTGGTATTCTGACCTGGGCTGGAGCAGACTGGGAGACTGGTATTCTGACCTGGGCTGGAGCAGACTAGGAGAATGGTATTCTGACCTGGGCTGGAGCAGACTGGGAGGCTGGTATTCTGACCTGGGCTGGAGCAGACTGGGAGGCTGGTATTCTGACCTGGGCTGGAGCAGACCGGGAGACTGGTATTCTGACCTGGGCTGGAGCAGACTGGGAGACTGGTATTCTGACCTGGGCTGGAGCAGACTGGGAGGCTGGTATTCTGACCTGGGCTGGAGCAGACTGGGAGGCTGGTATTCTGACCTGGGCTGGAGCACACTGTGCTGGAGCAGACTGGGAGACTGGCATTCTGACCTGTGCTGGAGCAGACTGGGAGACTGGTATTTTGACCTGGGCTGGAGCACACTGTGTTGGAGCAGACTGAGAGGCTGGTTGGCTGACCTGGGCTGGAGCACACTGTGCTGGAGCAGACTGGGAGACTGGTATTCTGACCTGTGCTGGAGCAGACTGGGAGACTGGTATTCTGACCTGGGCTGGAGCAGACTGGGAGACTGGTATTCTGACCTGTGCTGGAGCAGACTGGGAGACTGGTATTCTGACCTGGGCTGGAGCAGACTGGGAGACTGGTATTCTGACCTGTGCTGGAGCAGACTGGGAGACTGGTATTCTGACCTTGGCTGGAGCACACTGTGCTGGAGCAGACTGGGAGACTGGTATTCTGACCTGTGCTGGAGCAGACTGGGAGACTGGTGTTCTGACCTGGGCTGGAGCAGACTGGGAGACTGGTATTCTGACCTGTGCTGGAGCAGACTGGGAGACTGGTATTCTGACCTGGGCTGGAGCAGACTGGGAGGCTGGTATTCTGACCTCGGCTGGAGCAGACTGGGAGACTGGTATTCTGACCTGGGCTGGAGCAGACTGGGAGACTGGTATTCTGACCTGGGCTGGAGCAGACTGGTAGGCTGGTGCAGTGTCATCAGGCTGTGATGGTGGAGGCCATCCTGTTCTCGGGATCTGCTTGTGTTATGCCAACCACCAGGTCATTATAACCACCAGGTCATTATAACCACCAGGTCATTATTACCACCAGGTCATTATTACCACCAGGTCATTATAACCACCAGGTCATTATAACCACCAGGTCATTATAACCACCAGGTCATTATAACCACCAGGTCATTATAACCACCAGGTCATTATTACCACCAGGTCATTAGAACCACCAGGTCATTAGAACCACCAGGTCATTAGAACCACCAGGTCATTAGAACCACCAGGTCATTAGAACCACCAGGTCATTAGAACCACCAGGTCATTAGAACCACCAGGTCATTATTACCACCAGGTCATTAGAACCACCAGGTCATTAGAACCACCAGGTCATTATAACCACCAGGTCATTATTACCACCAGGTCATTATTACCACCAGGTCATTAGAACCACCAGGTCATTAGAACCACCAGGTCATTAGAACCACCAGGTCAGGGAGAAGAGCCTCACTCTGACCTCTGTCGAGTTGAAGTATCTGCTCTCCAGTTGAAATTTCAGCTCTGGTGCAGATGTGCCCATCTGCTCTCCAGGTGTAGACCCAGGGGGCCCGTTTAGAACCTTTTTAGGACATTTCGAGATGACAGATGTTTGTGTTTGGTCTATTAATGTACCTGTGAGTTGAAATTTGTATCATTTTTGCATTTTTGACAAAATTAGACTCCTTTAAAGTGCCAGTTTTTCGCTCAGGTAGGGTATCAGCCTGAGCTATTTAAAAACACTTTTTCAACATTTCAAGATAGCAGTTAGTTTAGTTTGATGTAAATAAAGATAGCTGAGAAGTGGGACTGTGTCATTGTTTCTGACAAGATCTCTCATTGATCTCGGGTTCAGCCACCAGGGGGCACCAAACCTCTTTGAAAAGTTCATGTGAATAGTTACCACTTCTCAGGAGATGATAGACTTAGCCTTTCAAATGTTTTGTAATGATGGGATGGCTATTGAACAGAACTTTAAAACCTGGTTTTCTTGTATGTACCAGTACATGAAATCACACATTTGACCTTTATGCTCACTGAGTCTGTACATAGTCAAAGCTTTCCTTAAGTTTGGGTCAGTCACAGTGGTCAGGTTTTGTGCCCTTTCTCCGCCTCTCTCCCTTTTCACTCCCTCTCTCCGCCTCTTTCCCTTTTCACTCCCCTCTCTCCGCCTCTCTCCCTTTTCACTCCCTCTCTCCGCCTCTCTCCCTTTTCACTCCCTCTCTCCGCCTCTCTCCCTTTTCACTCCCTCTCTCCGCCTCTCTCCCTTTTCACTCCCTCTCCCCGCCTCTCTCCCTTTTCACTCCCTCTCCCCGCCTCTCTCCCTTTTCACTCCCTCTCTCCGCCTCTCTCCATTTTCACTCCCCTTTCTCCGCCTCTCTCCCTTTTCACTCCCCTCTCTCCGCCTCTCTCCCTTTTCACTCCCTCTCTCCGCCTCTCTCCCTTTTCACTCCCTCTCTCCGCCTCTCTCCATTTTCACTCCCCTTTCTCCGCCTCTCTCCCTTTTCACTCCCCTCTCTCCGCCTCTCTCCCTTTTCACTCCCTCTCTCCGCCTCTCTCCCTTTTCACTCCCTCTCTCCGCCTCTCTCCCTTTTCACTCCCCCTCTCCGCCTCTCTCCCTTTTCACTCCCTCTCTCTCCCTTTTCACTCCGCCTCTCTCTCTTTTCACTCCCCTCTCTCCGCCTCTCTCCCTTTTCACTCCCTCTCTCCGCCTCTCTACCTTTTCACTCCCTCTCCCTCCCTAAGAACTTCCCATTTGAATCAATAAGGATTGCAGTTGTGGGTGACTATCTGGCTGGAGCAGACTGGGAGGCTGGTATTCTGACCTGGGCTGGAGCAGACTGGGAGGCTGGTATTCTGACCTCGGCTGGAGCAGACTGGGAGGCTGGTATTCTGACCTGGGCTGGAGCAGACTGAGAGGCTGGTATTCTGACCTCGGCTGGAGCAGACTGGGAGGCTGGTATTCTGACCTGGGCTGGAGCAGACTGAGAGGCTGGTATTCTGACCTGTGCTGGAGCAGACTGGGAGGCTGGTATTCTGACCTCGGCTGGAGCAGACTGGGAGGCTGGTATTCTGACCTGTGCTGGAGCAGACTGGGAGGCTGGTATTCTGACCTCGGCTGGAGCAGACTGGGAGGCTGGTATTCTGACCTGGGCTGGAGCAGACTGGGAGGCTGGTATTCTGACCTGGGCTGGAGCAGACTGAGAGGCTGGTATTCTGACCTGTGCTGGAGCAGACTGGGAGGCTGGTATTCTGACCTCGGCTGGAGCAGACTGGGAGGCTGGTATTCTGACCTGGGCTGGAGCAGACTGGGAGGCTGGTATTCTGACCTGGGCTGGAGCAGACTGGGAGGCTGGTATTCTGACCTGGGCTGGAGCACACTGTGTTGGAGCAGACTGAGAGGCTGGTTGGCTGACCTGGGCTGGAGCAGACTGAGAGGCTGGTATTCTGACCTGGGCTGGAGCAGACTGGGAGGCTGGTTTTCTGACCTGGGCTGGAGCAGACTGGGAGGCTGGTATTCTGACCTGGGCTGGAGCACACTGTGTTGGAGCAGACTGAGAGGCTGGTTGGCTGACCTGGGCTGGAGCAGACTGAGAGGCTGGTATTCTGACCTGGGCTGGAGCAGACTGGGAGACTGGTATTTTGACCTGGGCTGGAGCAGACTGGGAGACTGGTATTCTGACCTGTGCTGGAGCACACTGTGCTGGAGCAGACTGGGAGGCTGGTATTCTGACCTGTGCTGGAGCAGACCGGGAGACTGGTATTCTGACCTGGGCTGGATCAGACTGGGAGACTGGTAAATCACACATTTGACCTTTATGCTCACTGAGTCTGTACATAGTCAAAGCTTTCCTTAAGTTTGGGTCAGTAACAGTGGTCAGGTATTCTGCCACTGTGTACTCTCTGTTTAGGGCCAAATAGCATTCTAGTTTTCTCTGTTTTTTGTTAATTCTTTCCAATGTGTCAAGTAATTATCTTTTTGTTTTCTCATGATTTGGTTGGGTCTAATTGTGCTGTTGTCCAGGGGCTCTGTGGGGTGTGTTTATGTTTGTGAACAGAGCACAATGACCAGCTTGCTTAGGGGACTCTTCTCCACGTTCATCTCTCTGTAGGTGATGGCTTGTTAATGGCCCATACCCTCCCCATCACCAATCAGCCCTGCCATTGTTTGTATTCATACTGTTTTGTAAAGAATGCCTTCTTGTCTTTTAGGTTGTATTCCACTGGGAAAGTGATTACAGTTTTCCTCAGTCGCTTTGGTGCATTTCTTAGATCAAAAGTGCAATTCTTGATACGACTTGTACAAATTCCAAATCATCTAGTCACTTGTGCACATCATTAAAGCAATTTCTTATTCCTTTGAACAAATTGCAATTGATAATGTACAAGTGTCAGCTTTTTTCCACATTATCAATTGCTCACGTCATGTTGATCAAAATATAGTATATGGTTCTCTGTTGAATAGTCTTACCCCTCAAAACATCTAGGCATTAGTTCCTTGCATAAGCCATTACATGCAAAATTGTTTAACTATTTGTCATAAACTGTCAACCTCTCTCCGCCTCTCTCCCTTTTCACTCCCCTCTCTCCCTTTTCACTCCCCTCTCCCTTTTCACTCCCTCTCTCCGCCTCTCTCCCTTTTCACTCCCTCTCTCCGCCTCTCTCCCTTTTCACTCCCTCTCTCCGCCTCTCTCCCTTTTCACTCCCTCTCTCCGCCTCTCCCTTTTCACTCCCTCTCTCCGCCTCTCTCCCTTTTCACTCCCTCTCTCCGCCTCTCTCCCTTTTCACTCCCTCTCTCCGCCTCTCTCCCTTTTCACTCCCTCTCTCCGCCTCTCTCCCTTTTCACTCCCTCTCTCCGCCTCTCTCCCTTTTCACTACCTCTCTCCGCCTCTCTCCCTTTTCACTCCCCCTCTCCGCCTCTCTCCCTTTTCACTCCCTCTCTCTCTCTTTTCTCTCCCTCTCTCTTCCTCTCTCCCTTTTCACTCCCCCTCTCCGCCTCTCTCCCTTTTCACTCCCTCTCTCCGCCTCTCTCCCTTTTCACTCCCTCTCTCCGCCTCTCTACCTTTTCACTCCCTCTCCCTCTCTAAGAACTTCCCATTTGAATCAATAAGGATTGCAGTTGTGGGTGACTATCTGGCTGGAGCAGACTGAGAGGCTGGTATTCTGACCTGGGCTGGAGAAGACTGGGAGGCTGGTATTCTGACCTGGGCTGGAGCAGACTGGGAGGCTGGTATTCTGACCTCGGCTGGAGCAGACTGAGAGGCTGGTTGGCTAACCTGGGCTGGAGCAGACTGAGAGAATGTTATTCTGGCCTGGGCTGGAGCAGACTGGGAGGCTGGTATTCTGACCTGGGCTGGAGCAGACTGGGAGGCTGGTATTCTGACCTGGGCTGGAGCACACTGTGTTGGAGCAGACTGAGAGGCTGGTTGGCTGACCTGGGCTGGAGCAGACTGAGAGGCTGGTATTCTGACCTTGGCTGGAGCACACTGTGCTGGAGCAGACTGGGAGACTGGTATTCTGACCTGTGCTGGAGCAGACTGGGAGACTGGTATTCTGACCTGGGCTGGAGCGCACTGTGTTGGAGCAGACTGAGAGGCTGGTATTCTGACCTGGGCTGGAGCAGACTGAGAGGCTGGTATTCTGACCTGGGCTGGAGCACACTGTGCTGGAGCAGACTGGGAGGCTGGTATTCTGACCTGTGCTGGAGCAGACTGGGAGACTGGTATTCTGACCTGGGCTGGAGCACACTGTGTTGGAGCAGATGGGAGGCTGGTATTCTGACCTGTGCTGGAGCAGACTGAGAGGCTGGTATTCTGACCTGTGCTGGAGCAGACTGGGAGGCTGGTATTCTGACCTGTGCTGGAGCAGACTGGGAGACTGGTATTCTGACCTGTGCTGGAGCAGACTGGGAGACTGGCATTCTGACCTGGGCTGGAGCAGACTGGTAGGCTGGTATTCTGACCTGGGCTGGAGCAGACTGGTAGGCTGGTGCTGTGTCATCAGGCTGTGATGGTGGAGGCCATCCTGTTCTCGGGTTCTGCTTGTGTTATGCCAACCACCAGGTCATTATTACCACCAGGTCATTATTACCACCAGGTCATTATTACCACCAGGTCATTATTACCACCAGGTCATTATAACCACCAGGTCATTAGAACCACCAGGTCATTAGAACCACCAGGTCATTAGAACCACCAGGTCATTAGAACCACCAGGTCAGGGAGAAAAGACTCACTCTGACATCTGTCGAGTTGAAATATCTCCTCTCTAGGTGAGATTTCACCTCTGGTGCAGATGTGCCCATCTGCTCTCCAGGTGTTGACCCAGGGGGCCCGTTTAGAACCTTTTTAGGACATTTCGAGATGACAGATGTTTGTGTTTGGTCTATTAATGTACCTGTGAGTTGAAATTTTTATCATTTTTGCATTTTTGACAAAATTAGACTCCTTTTAAAGTGTCATTTTTTCGCTCAGGTAGGGTATCAGCCTGATCTATTTAAAAACACTTTTTCCACATTTCAAGATAGCAGTGTGTTCAGTTTGATCATTTCAAAGACAGCTGCATCTTCATTTTATTAATAATATTCAAAAAAAAATTTTTTTTCCATTTTCATCATAAAAATTCCCTCGGCTGTTAACCTCAACTCCAGAGGTGTTCAAGGTGAGGGATCAGCCTGGATTATTTAAAAACACTTTTTCAACATTTCAAGATAGCAGTTAGTTTAGTTTGATGTACATAAAGATAGCTGCATCTTTATTCTACTCATTTTCAAAAATATTTTTTTTACCAAAAACATGTGAAAATGAATAAAATAAAGTTGCAGCTGTCTTTATTTACATCAAACTGGAGTAACTGCTATCTTGAAATGTTGAAAAAGTGTGTTTAAATAGGCATCCTATTTAAAATAGGCATTTCCAAATTAGCTGAAAGGCTGAGGGAATCATCTCCAACCTCTTCTCAGGAGATGGCTCCCTCAGCCTTTCAACTAATGTTCAAATGATAGGATAATTATTTAAAAACACTTTTTCAACATTTCAAGATAGCAGTTAGTTCGTTTTGAGCATATCAAAGACAGCTGCAAGTTGATTTTATTTTATTTTTATTCCAGCCAAAAATATTCTAAGTCCACACAGAAGTTCACACTCAACTTTGTTTGGTGATTGAACAGGTTAGCAGGTGTATTTTTGAATATGGTTCTTAATATGGTTCATTGGGTTGCTGGGGTCCACTGCTTGCTAAGGGGGAACCCCCCACCCGTGTTCAGCCGACTGGGGCGCACTCTCTGTCAACATTTTCAACATTTCAAGATAGCAGTTTATTAAGTCTGATGCATATTTATTTTTTTAATTTTCACACACCCTAACCCACCTCATTTGAAAGGTTAATGTGAATAGTTACCACTTCTCAGGAGATGATAGACTTAGCCTTTCAAATGTTTTGTAATGATGGGATGGCTATTGAACAGAACTTTAAAACCTGGTTTTCTTGTCTGTACCAGTTCATGAAATCACACATTTGACATTTATGCTCACTGAGTCTGTACATAGTCAAAGCTTTCCTTAAGTTTGAGTCAGTCACAGTGGTCAGGTATTCTGTCACTGTGTACTCTCTGTTTAGGAACAAATTGCAATTGATAATGTACAAGTGTCAGCTTTTTTCCACATTATCAATTGCTCATGTCATGTTGATCCAAATATAGTAGTTGGTTCTCTGTTGAATAGTCTTACCCCTCAAAACATCTAGGCATTAGTTCCTTGCATAAGCCATTACAGGCAAAATTGTTGAACTATTTGTCACAAACTGTCAAGCATAGTTTTACACATTTCTATAAGACCTTTTGTACAAAAACGTAAACTGATGAATCGTGCAGGTGAAATTGACCCTCACTCATGAAGGAATGAAGTTTTGATTTACATAGCCTGCAATTGTGACAATCACTGCATTCAAACCTGTGTAGATCAGTCAATTTTTAATATACAGACTTAAAACTCAGGATTCTGTAACAGCATACTCCATTCAAGATATGTGTTTACTGTGACAACCAGAAGTGCCTTAAGATGGTGTCATAGATGCTGTTTTGAAGGGGTAAAAGGTCAGAACTTTTCAAAACTTCATATATGTGATTAGACAACCCTCGTGAACTGTAAATCAGTCATTTCTCCCAACAGATGTCAAAGAAAAGCTCTCACACACACACACAGCAGGGATGGAGTGAAAAAGTACGGTGCTTAAAGACACACAAAGCCTGCAATGGCATTACTATTATCTCCAGGCCGTGCCGAGTTCAACGAGATGCCCCGCTTGACCGTAGCTCACTCGGTCTGAGCGCAGCCACAGTGACAACAAGACGGACCCAGAGCTGTCTGTCTGTCTGTCTGTCTGTCTCTGTCTGTCTCTGTCTGTCTCTGTCTTTCTCTGTCTGTCTGTCTGTTTGTCTGTCTGTTTGTCTGTCTGTCTGTCTCTGTCTGTGTCTGTCGGTCTCTGTCTCTGTCTCTGTCTGTCTGTCTGTCTGTCTGTATCTCACATTTTCTCTCTCTTTCTCTATGATTAGAATGTAAAGTCTCTCCCTATCTCTCTCTCTCTTTTGGATAACTTTAGGAAATAGAGTCTCTCTCAATTCAATTCAATTCAAGGGGCTTTATTCAATTCAAGGGGCTTCTCTCTCTCTCTCTCTCTCTCTCAATTCAATTCAATTCAATTCAAGGGGCTTTATTGGCATGGGAAACATGTGTTTACATTACCAAGCGAGTGAGGTAGATAATATACAACAGTGAAATAAACAATAAAAATGAACAGTGAACATTACACATGCAGAAGTTTCAAAACAATAAAGACATTACAAATGTCATATTATATATATATACAGTGTTGTAACAATGTGCAAATGGTTAAAGTACAAAAGGGAATGAGATCCCTGAATGGTAAAAAAAGCATCTCCAAATAGAATATGTTTGTATCACAAATTATCTTACAGATATTTTGACCATATCTGACAGGCTCCCAAAGGCAATCAAAGGATCTAGCTCACTTAATGCCCCATACCCTCCCCATCACCAATCAGCCCTGCCATTGTTTGTATTCATACTGTTTTGTAAAGAATGGCTTCTTGTCTGTTAGGTTGTATTCCACTGGGAAAGTGATTACAGTTTTCCTCAGTCGCTTTGGTGCATTTCTTAGATCAAAAGTGCAATTCTTGATACGACTTGTACAAATTCCAAATCATCTAGTCACTTGTGCACATCATTAAAGCAATTTCTTATTCCTTTGAACAAATTGCAATTGATAATGTACAAGTGTCAGCTTTTTTCCACATTATCAATTGCTCACGTCATGTTGATCAAAATATAGTAGATGGTTCTCTGTTGAATAGTCTTACCCCTCAAAACATCTAGGCATTAGTTCCTTGCATAAGCCATTACATGCAAAATTGTTTAACTATTTGTCATAAACTGTCAAGCATAGTTTTACACATTTCTATAAGACCTTTTGTACAAAAACGTAAACTGATGAATCGTGCAGGTGAAATTGACCCTCACTCATGAAGGAATGAAGTTTTGATTTACATAGCCTGCAATTGTGACAATCACTGCATTCAAACCTGTGTAGATCAGTCAATTTTTAATATACAGACTTAAAACTCAGGATTCTGTAACAGCATACTCCATTCAAGATATGTGTTTACTGTGACAACCAGAAGTGCCTTAAGATCGTGTCATAGATGCTGTTTTGAAGGGGTAAAAGGTCAGAACTTTTCAAAACTTCATATATGTGATTAGACAACCCTCGTGAACTGTAAATCAGTCATTTCTCCCAACAGATGTCAAAGAAAAGCTCTCACACACACACACAGCAGGGATGGAGTGAAAAGGTACGGTGCTTAAAGACACACAAAGCCTGCAATGGCATTACTATTATCTCCAAGCCGTGCCGAGTTCAACGAGATGCCCCGCTTGACCGTAGCTCACTCGGTCTGAGAGCAGCCACAGTGACAACAAGACGGACCCAGAGCTGTCTGTCTGTCTGTCTGTCTGTCTCTGTCTGTCTCTCTCTATCTCTCTCTCTCACATTCTCTCTCTCTCTCTTTCTCTACGATTAGAATGTAAAGTCTCTCCCTATCTCTTTTGGATAACTTTATGAAATAGATACTCTCTCTCTCTCTTTCTCTCTCTCTCTCAATTAAGTTAAATTCAATTCAAGGGGCTTTATTGGCATGGGAAACATGTGTTTACATTGCCAAAGCAAGTGAGGTAGATAATATACAACAGTGAAATAAACAATAAAAATGAACAGTAAACATTACACATGCAGAAGTTTCAAAACAATAAAGACATTACAAATGTCATATTATATATATATACAGTGTTGTAACAATGTGCAAATGGTTAAAGTACAAAAGGGAATGAGATCCCTGAATGGTAAAAAAAGCATCTCCAAATAGAATATGTTTGTATCACAAATTATCTTACAGATATTTTGACCATATCTGACAGGCTCCCAAAGGCAATCAAAGGATCTAGCTCACTTAATGCCCCATACCCTCCCCATCACCAATCAGCCCTGCCATTGTTTGTATTCATACTGTTTTGTAAAGAATGGCTTCTTGTCTGTTAGGTTGTATTCCACTGGGAAAGTGATTACAGTTTTCCTCAGTCGCTTTGGTGCATTTCTTAGATCAAAAGTGCAATTCTTGATACGACTTGTACAAATTCCAAATCATCTAGTCACTTGTGCACATCATTAAAGCAATTTCTTATTCCTTTGAACAAATTGCAATTGATAATGTACAAGTGTCAGCTTTTTTCCACATTATCAATTGCTCACGTAATGTTGATCAAAATATAGTAGATGGTTCTCTGTTGAATAGTCTTACCCCTCAAAACATCTAGTCATTAGTTCCTTGCATAAGCCATTACATGCAAAATTGTTGAACTATTTGTCATAAACTGTCAACCTCTCTCCGCCTCTCTCCCTTTTCACTCCCCTCTCTCCCTTTTCACTCCCCTCTCTCCCTTTTCACTCCCTCTCTCCGCCTCTCTCCCTTTTCACTCCCTCTCTCCGCCTCTCTCCCTTTTCACTCCCTCTCTCCGCCTCTCTCCCTTTTCACTCCCTCTCTCCGCCTCTCTCCCTTTTCACTCCCTCTCTCCGCCTCTCTCCCTTTTCACTCCCTCTCTCCGCCTCTCTCCCTTTTCACTCCCTCTCTCCGCCTCTCTCCCTTTTCACTCCCTCTCTCCGCCTCTCTCCCTTTTCACTACCTCTCTCCGCCTCTCTCCCTTTTCACTCCCCCTCTCCGCCTCTCTCCCTTTTCACTCCCTCTCTCTCTCTTTTCTCTCCCTCTCTCTTCCTCTCTCCCTTTTCACTCCCCCTCTCCGCCTCTCTCCCTTTTCACTCCCTCTCTCCGCCTCTCTCCCTTTTCACTCCCTCTCTCCGCCTCTCTACCTTTTCACTCCCTCTCCCTCTCTAAGAACTTCCCATTTGAATCAATAAGGATTGCAGTTGTGGGTGACTATCTGGGTGGAGCAGACTGGGAGGCTGGTATTCTGACCTGGGCTGGAGCAGACTGAGAGGCTGGTATTCTGACCTGAGCTGGAGCAGACTGGGAGGCTGGTATCCTGACCTGGGCTGGAGCACACTGTGTTGGAGCAGACTGAGAGGCTGGTTTTCTGACCTGGGCTGTGGCAGACTGAGAGGCTGGTATTCTGACCTGGGCTGGAGCAGACTGGGAGGCTGGTATTCTGACCTGGGCTGGAGCAGACTGGGAGGCTGGTATTCTGACCTGGGCTGAGGCAGACTGAGAGGCTGGTATTCTGACCTGGGCTGGAGAACACTGTGTTGGAGCAGACTGGGAGGCTGGTATTCTGACCTGGGCTGGAGCACACTGTGCTGGAGCAGACTGAGAGAATGGTAAGTTGACCTGGGCTGGAGCAGACTGGGAGGCTGGTATTCTGACCTCGGCTGGAGCAGACTGAGAGGCTGGTATTCTGACCTGGGCTGGAGCAGACTGGGAGGCTGGTATTCTGACCTGGGCTGGAGCAGACTGGGAGGCTGGTTTTCTGACCTGGGCTGGAGCACACTGTGTTGGAGCAGACTGGGAGGCTGGTATTCTGACCTGTGCTGGAGCAGACTGAGAGGCTGGTATTCTGACCTGGGCTGGAGCAGACTGGGAGGCTGGTATTCTGACCTGTGCTGGAGCAGACTGGGAGGTTGGTATTCTGACCTGTGCTGGAGCAGACTGGGAGGCTGGTATTCTGACCTGTGCTGGAGCAGACTGAGAGGCTGGTATTCTGACCTGGGCTGGAGCAGACTGGGAGGCTGGTGTTCTGACCCGGGCTGGAGCAGACTGGGAGGCTGGTATTCTGACCTGGGCTGGAGCACACTGTGCTGGAGCAGACTGGGAGACTGGTATTCTGACCTGTGCTGGAGCAGACTGGGAGACTGGTATTTTGACCTGGGCTGGAGCACACTGTGTTGGAGCAGACTGAGAGGCTGGTTGAATGACCTGGGCTGGAGCAGACTGAGAGGCTGGTTGGCTGACCTGGGCTGGAGCGCACTGTGCTGGAGCAGACTGGGAGACTGGTATTCTGACCTGTGCTGGACAGACTGGGATGCTGGTATTCTGATCTCGGCTGGAGCAGACTGGGAGGCTGGTATTCTGACCTGGGCTGGAGCAGACTGGGAGGCTGGTATTCTGACCTGTGCTGGAGCAGACTGGGAGGCTGGTTTTCTGACCTGGGCTGGAGCACACTGTGTTGGAGCAGACTGGGAGGCTGGTATTCTGACCTGTGCTGGAGCAGACTGAGAGGCTGGTATTCTGACCTGGGCTGGAGCAGACTGGGAGGCTGGTATTCTGACCTGGGCTGGAGCAGACTGGGAGGCTGGTTTTCTGACCTGGGCTGGAGCAGACTGGGAGGCTGGTGTTCTGACCTGGGCTGGAGCAGACTGGGAGGCTGGTATTCTGACCTGTGCTGGAGCACACTGTGCTGGAGCAGACTGGGAGACTGGTATTCTGACCTGTGCTGGAGCAGACTGGGAGACTGGTATTCTGACCTGGGCTGGAGCAGACTGGGAGGCTGGTATTCTGACCTGGGCTGGAGCAGACTGGGAGGCTGGTATTCTGACCTGTGCTGGAGCAGACTGGGAGACTGGTATTCTGACCTGGGCTGGAGCAGACTGGGAGACTGGTATTCTGACCTGGGCTGGAGCAGACTGGGAGACTGGTATTCTGACCTGGGCTGGAGCAGACTGGGAGACTGGTATTCTGACCTGGGCTGGAGCAGACTCGGAGAGTGGTCAGGTATTCTGCCACTGTGTACTCTCTGTTTAGGGCCAAATAGCATTCTAGTTTTCTCTGTTTTTTTGTTAATTCTTTCCAATGTGTCAAGTAATTATCTTTTTGTTTTCTCATGATTTGGTTGGGTCTAATTGTGCTGTTGTCCAGGGGCTCTGTGGGGTGTGTTTATGTTTGTGAACAGAGCACAATGACCAGCTTGCTTAGGGGACTCTTCTCCAGGTTCATCTCTCTGTAGGTGATGGCTTTGTTAATGGCCCATACCCTCCCCATCACCAATCAGCCCTGCCATTGTTTGTATTCATACTGTTTTGTAAAGAATGGCTTCTTGTCTGTTAGGTTGTATTCCACTGGGAAAGTGATTACAGTTTTCTCAGTGGTGCATTTCTTAGATCAAAAGTGCAATTCTTGATACGACTTGTACAAATTCCAAATCATCTAGTCACTTGTGCACATCATTAAAGCAATTTCTTATTCCTTTGAACAAATTGCAATTGATAATGTACAAGTGTCAGCTTTTTTCCACATTATCAATTGCTCACGTCATGTTGATCAAAATATAGTAGATGGTTCTCTGTTGAATAGTCTTACCCCTCAAAACATCTAGGCATTAGTTCCTTGCATAAGCCATTACATGCAAAATTGTTTAACTATTTGTCATAAACTGTCAACCTCTCTCCGCCTCTCTCCCTTTTCACTCCCCTCTCTCCCTTTTCACTCCCCTCTCCCTTTTCACTCCCTCTCTCCGCCTCTCTCCCTTTTCACTCCCTCTCTCCGCCTCTCTCCCTTTTCACTCCCTCTCTCCGCCTCTCTCCCTTTTCACTCCCTCTCTCCGCCTCTCTCCCTTTTCACTCCCTCTCTCCGCCTCTCTCCCTTTTCACTCCCTCTCTCCGCCTCTCTCCCTTTTCACTCCCTCTCTCCGCCTCTCTCCCTTTTCACTCCCTCTCTCCGCCTCTCTCCCTTTTCACTCCCTCTCTCCGCCTCTCTCCCTTTTCACTCCCTCTCTCCGCCTCTCTCCCTTTTCACTACCTCTCTCCGCCTCTCTCCCTTTTCACTCCCCCTCTCCGCCTCTCTCCCTTTTCACTCCCTCTCTCTCTCTTTTCTCTCCCTCTCTCTTCCTCTCTCCCTTTTCACTCCCCCTCTCCGCCTCTCTCCCTTTTCACTCCCTCTCTCCGCCTCTCTCCCTTTTCACTCCCTCTCTCCGCCTCTCTCCCTTTTCACTCCCTCTCTCCGCCTCTCTACCTTTTCACTCCCTCTCCCTCTCTAAGAACTTCCCATTTGAATCAATAAGGATTGCAGTTGTGGGTGACTATCTGGGTGGAGCAGACTGGGAGGCTGGTATTCTGACCTGAGCTGGAGCAGACTGGGAGGCTGGTATTCTGACCTGGGCTGGAGCACACTGTGTTGGAGCAGACTGAGAGGCTGGTATTCTGACCTGGGCTGGAGCAGACTGGGAGGCTGGTATTCTGACCTGGGCTGGAGCAGACTGGGAGGCTGGTATTCTGACCTGGGCTGAGGCAGACTGAGAGGCTGGTATTCTGACCTGGGCTGGAGAACACTGTGTTGGAGCAGACTGGGAGGCTGGTATTCTGACCTGGGCTGGAGCACACTGTGCTGGAGCAGACTGAGAGAATGGTAAGTTGACCTGGGCTGGAGCAGACTGGGAGGCTGGTATTCTGACCTCGGCTGGAGCAGACTGAGAGGCTGGTATTCTGACCTGGGCTGGAGCAGACTGGGAGGCTGGTATTCTGACCTGGGCTGGAGCAGACTGGGAGGCTGGTTTTCTGACCTGGGCTGGAGCACACTGTGTTGGAGCAGACTGGGAGGCTGGTATTCTGACCTGTGCTGGAGCAGACTGAGAGGCTGGTATTCTGACCTGGGCTGGAGCAGACTGGGAGGCTGGTATTCTGACCTGTGCTGGAGCAGACTGGGAGGCTGGTATTCTGACCTGTGCTGGAGCAGACTGGGAGGCTGGTATTCTGACCTGTGCTGGAGCAGACTGAGAGGCTGGTTTTCTGACCTGGGCTGGAGCAGACTGGGAGGCTGGTGTTCTGACCCGGGCTGGAGCAGACTGGGAGGCTGGTATTCTGACCTGGGCTGGAGCACACTGTGCTGGAGCAGACTGGGAGACTGGTATTCTGACCTGTGCTGGAGCAGACTGGGAGACTGGTATTCTGACCTGGGCTGGAGCGCACTGTGTTGGAGCAGACTGAGAGGCTGGTATTCTGACCTGGGCTGGAGCAGACTGAGAGGCTGGTATTCTGACCTGGGCTGGAGCACACTGTGCTGGAGCAGACTGGGAGGCTGGTATTCTGACCTGTGCTGGAGCAGACTGGGAGACTGGTATTCTGACCTGGGCTGGAGCACACTGTGTTGGAGCAGATGGGAGGCTGGTATTCTGACCTGTGCTGGAGCAGACTGAGAGGCTGGTATTCTGACCTGTGCTGGAGCAGACTGGGAGGCTGGTATTCTGACCTGTGCTGGAGCAGACTGGGAGACTGGTATTCTGACCTGTGCTGGAGCAGACTGGGAGACTGGCATTCTGACCTGGGCTGGAGCAGACTGGTAGGCTGGTATTCTGACCTGGGCTGGAGCAGACTGGTAGGCTGGTGCTGTGTCATCAGGCTGTGATGGTGGAGGCCATCCTGTTCTCGGGTTCTGCTTGTGTTATGCCAACCACCAGGTCATTATTACCACCAGGTCATTATTACCACCAGGTCATTAGAACCACCAGGTCATTATAACCACCAGGTCATTATAACCACCAGGTCATTATTACCACCAGGTCATTATTACCACCAGGTCATTATTACCACCAGGTCATTATTACCACCAGGTCATTAGAACCACCAGGTCATTAGAACCACCAGGTCATTAGAACCACCTGGTCATTAGAACCACCAGGTCAGGGAGAAAAGACTCACTCTGACATCTGTCGAGTTGAAATATCTCCTCTCTAGGTGAGATTTCACCTCTGGTGCAGATGTGCCCATCTGCTCTCCAGGTGTAGACCCAGGGGGCCCGTTTAGAACCTTTTTAGGACATTTCGAGATGACAGATGTTTGTGTTTGGTCTATTAATGTACCTGTGAGTTGAAATTTTTATCATTTTTGCATTTTTGACAAAATTAGACTCCTTTTAAAGTGTCATTTTTTCGCTCAGGTAGGGTATCAGCCTGATCTATTTAAAAACACTTTTTCCACATTTCAAGATAGCAGTGTGTTCAGTTTGATCATTTCAAAGACAGCTGCATCTTCATTTTATTAATAATATTCAAAAAAAAAATTTTTTTCCATTTTCATCATAAAAATTCCCTCGGCTGTTAACCTCAACTCCAGAGGTGTACAAGGTGAGGGATCAGCCTGGATTATTTAAAAACACTTTTTCAACATTTCAAGATAGCAGTTAGTTTAGTTTGATGTACATAAAGATAGCTGCATCTTTATTCTACTCATTTTCAAAAATATTGTTTTTACCAAAAACATGTGAAAATGAATAAAATAAAGTTGCAGCTGTCTTTATTTACATCAAACTGGAGTAACTGCTATCTTGAAATGTTGAAAAAGTGTGTTTAAATAGGCATCCTATTTAAAATAGGCATTTCCAAATTAGCTGAAAGGCTGAGGGAATCATCTCCAACCTCTTCTCAGGAGATGGCCCCCTCAGCCTTTCAACTAATGTTCAAATGATAGGATAATTATTTAAAAACACTTTTTCAACATTTCAAGATAGCAGTTAGTTCGTTTTGAGCATATCAAAGACAGCTGCAAGTTGATTTTATTTTATTTTTATTCCAGCCAAAAATATTCTAAGTCCACACAGAAGTTCACACTCAACTTTGTTTGGTGATTGAACAGGTTAGCAGGTGTATTTTTGAATATGGTTCTTAATATGGTTCATTGGGTTGCTGGGGTCCACTGCTTGCTAAGGGGGAACCCCCCACCCGTGTTCAGCCGACTGGGGCGCACTCTCTGTCAACATTTTCAACATTTCAAGATAGCAGTTTATTAAGTCTGATGCATATTTATTTTTTTAATTTTCACACACCCTAACCCACCTCATTTGAAAGGTTAATGTGAATAGTTACCACTTCTCAGGAGATGATAGACTTCGCCTTTCAAATGTTTTGTAATGATGGGATGGCTATTGAACAGAACTTTAAAACCTGGTTTTCTTGTCTGTACCAGTTCATGAAATCACACATTTGACATTTATGCTCACTGAGTCTGTACATAGTCAAAGCTTTCCTTAAGTTTGAGTCAGTCACAGTGGTCAGGTATTCTGTCACTGTGTACTCTCTGTTTAGGAACAAATTGCAATTGATAATGTACAAGTGTCAGCTTTTTTCCACATTATCAATTGCTCATGTCATGTTGATCCAAATATAGTAGTTGGTTCTCTGTTGAATAGTCTGACCCCTCAAAACATCTAGGCATTAGTTCCTTGCATAAGCCATTACAGGCAAAATTGTTGAACTATTTGTCACAAACTGTCAAGCATAGTTTTACACATTTCTATAAGACCTTTTGTACAAAAACGTAAACTGATGAATCGTGCAGGTGAAATTGATCCTCACTCATGAAGGAATGAAGTTTTGATTTACATAGCCTGCAATTGTGACAATCACTGCATTCAAACCTGTGTAGATCAGTCAATTTTTAATATACAGACTTAAAACTCAGGATTCTGTAACAGCATACTCCATTCAAGATATGTGTTTACTGTGACAACCAGAAGTGCCTTAAGATGGTGTCATAGATGCTGTTTTGAAGGGGTAAAAGGTCAAGACTTTTCAAAACTTCATATATGTGATTAGACAACCCTCGTGAACTGTAAATCAGTCATTTCTCCCAACAGATGTCAAAGAAAAGCTCTCACACACACACACAGCAGGGATGGAGTGAAAAAGTACGGTGCTTAAAGACACACAAAGCCTGCAATGGCATTACTATTATCTCCAGGCCGTGCCGAGTTCAACGCGATGCCCCGCTTGACCGTAGCTCACTCGGTCTGAGCGCAGCCACAGTGACAACAAGACGGACCCAGAGCTGTCTGTCTGTCTGTCTGTCTCTGTCTGTCTCTGTCTGTCTGTCTGTCTGTCTGTCTGTCTGTCTGTCTGTCTGTCTGTTTGTCTCTGTCTGTGTCTGTCGGTCTCTGTCTGTCTGTCTGTCTGTCTGTCTGTCTGTCTGTCTGTCTGTCTGTCTGTCTGTATCTCTCTCACATTCTCTCTCTCTCTCTTTCTCTACGATTAGAATGCAAAGTCTCTCCCTATCTCTCTCTCTCTTTTGGATAACTTTAAGAAATAGAGTCTCTCTCTCAATTCAATTCAATTCAAGGGGCTTTATTCAATTCAAGGGGCTTCTTTCTCTCTCTCTCTCTCTCTCTCTCTCTCTCTCTCAATTCAATTCAATTCAAGGGGCTTTATTGGCATGGGAAACATGTGTTTACATTACCAAAGCGAGTGAGGTAGATAATATACAACAGTGAAATAAACAATAAAAATGAACAGTAAACATTACACATGCAGAAGTTTCAAAACAAAATAGACATTACAAATGTCATATTATATATATATACAGTGTTGTAACAATGTGCAAATGGTTAAAGTACAAAAGGGAATGAGATCCCTGAATGGTAAAAAAAGCATCTCCAAATAGAATATGTTTGTATCACAAATTATCTTACAGATATTTTGACCATATCTGACAGGCTCCCAAAGGCAATCAAAGGATCTAGCTCACTTAATGCCCCATACCCTCCCCATCACCAATCAGCCCTGCCATTGTTTGTATTCATACTGTTTTGTAAAGAATGGCTTCTTGTCTGTTAGGTTGTATTCCACTGGGAAAGTGATTACAGTTTTCCTCAGTCGCTTTGGTGCATTTCTTAGATCAAAAGTGCAATTCTTGATACGACTTGTACAAATTCCAAATCATCTAGTCACTTGTGCACATCATTAAAGCAATTTCTTATTCCTTTGAACAAATTGCAATTGATAATGTACAAGTGTCAGCTTTTTTCCACATTATCAATTGCTCACGTCATGTTGATCAAAATATAGTAGATGGTTCTCTGTTGAATAGTCTTACCCCTCAAAACATCTAGGCATTAGTTCCTTGCATAAGCCATTACATGCAAAATTGTTGAACTATTTGTCATAAACTGTCAACCTCTCTCCGCCTCTCTCCCTTTTCACTCCCCTCTCTCCCTTTTCACTCCCCTCTCCCTTTTCACTCCCTCTCTCCGCCTCTCTCCCTTTTCACTCCCTCTCTCCGCCTCTCTCCCTTTTCACTCCCTCTCTCCGCCTCTCTCCCTTTTCACTCCCTCTCTCCTCCTCTCTCCCTTTTCACTCCCTCTCTCCGCCTCTCTCCCTTTTCACTCCCTCTCTCCGCCTCTCTCCCTTTTCACTCCCTCTCTCCGCCTCTCTCCCTTTTCACTCCCTCTCTCAGCCTCTCTCCCTTTTCACTCCCTCTCTCCGCCTCTCTCCCTTTTCACTACCTCTCTCCGCCTCTCTCCCTTTTCACTCCCCCTCTCCGCCTCTCTCCCTTTTCACTCCCTCTCTCTCTCTTTTCTCTCCCTCTCTCTTCCTCTCTCCCTTTTCACTCCCCCTCTCCGCCTCTCTCCCTTTTCACTCCCTCTCTCCGCCTCTCTCCCTTTTCACTCCCTCTCTCCGCCTCTCTCCCTTTTCACTCCCTCTCTCCGCCTCTCTACCTTTTCACTCCCTCTCCCTCTCTAAGAACTTCCCATTTGAATCAATAAGGATTGCAGTTGTGGGTGACTATCTGGGTGGAGCAGACTGGGAGGCTGGTATTCTGACCTGAGCTGGAGCAGACTGGGAGGCTGGTATTCTGACCTGGGCTGGAGCACACTGTGTTGGAGCAGACTGAGAGGCTGGCTTTCTGACCTGGGCTGTGGCAGACTGAGAGGCTGGTATTCTGACCTGGGCTGGAGCAGACTGGGAGGCTGGTATTCTGACCTGGGCTGGAGCAGACTGGGAGGCTGGTATTCTGACCTGGGCTGAGGCAGACTGAGAGGCTGGTATTCTGACCTGGGCTGGAGAACACTGTGTTGGAGCAGACTGGGAGGCTGGTATTCTGACCTGGGCTGGAGCACACTGTGCTGGAGCAGACTGAGAGAATGGTAAGTTGACCTGGGCTGGAGCAGACTGGGAGGCTGGTATTCTGACCTCGGCTGGAGCAGACTGAGAGGCTGGTATTCTGACCTGGGCTGGAGCAGACTGGGAGGCTGGTATTCTGACCTGGGCTGGAGCAGACTGGGAGGCTGGTTTTCTGACCTGGGCTGGAGCACACTGTGTTGGAGCAGACTGGGAGGCTGGTATTCTGACCTGTGCTGGAGCAGACTGAGAGGCTGGTATTCTGACCTGGGCTGGAGCAGACTGGGAGGCTGGTATTCTGACCTGTGCTGGAGCAGACTGGGAGGCTGGTATTCTGACCTGTGCTGGAGCAGACTGGGAGGCTGGTATTCTGACCTGTGCTGGAGCAGACTGAGAGGCTGGTTTTCTGACCTGGGCTGGAGCAGACTGGGAGGCTGGTGTTCTGACCCGGGCTGGAGCAGACTGGGAGGCTGGTATTCTGACCTGGGCTGGAGCACACTGTGCTGGAGCAGACTGGGAGACTGGTATTCTGACCTGTGCTGGAGCAGACTGGGAGACTGGTATTTTGACATGGGCTGGAGCACACTGTGTTGGAGCAGACTGAGAGGCTGGTTGAATGACCTGGGCTGGAGCAGACTGAGAGGCTGGTTGGCTGACCTGGGCTGGAGCGCACTGTGCTGGAGCAGAGTGGGAGACTGGTATTCTGACCTGTGCTGGAGCAGACTGAGAGGCTGGTATTCTGACCTGGGCTGGAGCAGACTGAGAGGCTGGTATTCTGACCTGGGCTGGAGAACACTGTGTTGGAGCAGA
Source organism: Salvelinus fontinalis (assembly GCF_029448725.1). NCBI lineage: Eukaryota > Metazoa > Chordata > Actinopteri > Salmoniformes > Salmonidae > Salvelinus > Salvelinus fontinalis. The sequence continues at coordinate 75,104 of NW_026600908.1, forward strand.
CTGGGAGGCTGGTATTCTGACCTGGGCTGGAGCACACTGTGCTGGAGCAGACTGAGAGAATGGTAAGTTGACCTGGGCTGGAGCAGACTGGGAGGCTTGTATTCTGACCTCGGCTGGAGCAGACTGAGAGGCTGGTATTCTGACCTGGGCTGGAGCAGACTGGGAGGCTGGTATTCTGACCTGGGCTGGAGCAGACTGGGAGGCTGGTTTTCTGACCTGGGCTGGAGCACACTGTGTTGGAGCAGACTGGGAGGCTGGTATTCTGACCTGTGCTGGAGCAGACTGAGAGGCTGGTATTCTGACCTGGGCTGGAGCAGACTGGGAGGCTGGTATTCTGACCTGTGCTGGAGCAGACTGGGAGGCTGGTATTCTGACCTGTGCTGGAGCAGACTGGGAGGCTGGTATTCTGACCTGTGCTGGAGCAGACTGAGAGGCTGGTTTTCTGACCTGGGCTGGAGCAGACTGGGAGGCTGGTGTTCTGACCCGGGCTGGAGCAGACTGGGAGGCTGGTATTCTGACCTGGGCTGGAGCACACTGTGCTGGAGCAGACTGGGAGACTGGTATTCTGACCTGTGCTGGAGCAGACTGGGAGACTGGTATTTTGACATGGGCTGGAGCACACTGTGTTGGAGCAGACTGAGAGGCTGGTTGAATGACCTGGGCTGGAGCAGACTGAGAGGCTGGTTGGCTGACCTGGGCTGGAGCGCACTGTGCTGGAGCAGACTGGGAGACTGGTATTCTGACCTGTGCTGGAGCAGACTGAGAGGCTGGTATTCTGACCTGGGCTGGAGCAGACTGGGAGGCTGGTATTCTGACCTGTGCTGGAGCAGACTGGGAGGCTGGTATTCTAACCTGTGCTGGAGCAGACTGGGAGGCTGGTATTCTGACCTGCGCTGGAGCAGACTGAGAGGCTGGTTTTCTGACCTGGGCTGGAGCAGACTGGGAGGCTGGTGTTCTGACCCGGGCTGGAGCAGACTGGGAGGCTGGTATTCTGACCTGGGCTGGAGCACACTGTGCTGGAGCAGACTGGGAGACTGGTATTCTGACCTGTGCTGGAGCAGACTGGGAGACTGGTATTTTGACCTGGGCTGGAGCACACTGTGTTGGAGCAGACTGAGAGGCTGGTTGAATGACCTGGGCTGGAGCAGACTGAGAGGCTGGTTGGCTGACCTGGGCTGGAGCGCACTGTGCTGGAGCAGAGTGGGAGACTGGTATTCTGACCTGTGCTGGAGCAGACTGAGAGGCTGGTATTCTGACCTGGGCTGGAGCAGACTGAGAGGCTGGTATTCTGACCTGGGCTGGAGAACACTGTGTTGGAGCAGACTGGGAGGCTGGTATTCTGACCTGGGCTGGAGCACACTGTGCTGGAGCAGACTGAGAGAATGGTAAGTTGACCTGGGCTGGAGCAGACTGGGAGGCTTGTATTCTGACCTCGGCTGGAGCAGACTGAGAGGCTGGTATTCTGACCTGGGCTGGAGCAGACTGGGAGGCTGGTATTCTGACCTGGGCTGGAGCAGACTGGGAGGCTGGTTTTCTGACCTGGGCTGGAGCACACTGTGTTGGAGCAGACTGGGAGGCTGGTATTCTGACCTGTGCTGGAGCAGACTGAGAGGCTGGTATTCTGACCTGGGCTGGAGCAGACTGGGAGGCTGGTATTCTGACCTGTGCTGGAGCAGACTGGGAGGCTGGTATTCTGACCTGTGCTGGAGCAGACTGGGAGGCTGGTATTCTGACCTGTGCTGGAGCAGACTGAGAGGCTGGTTTTCTGACCTGGGCTGGAGCAGACTGGGAGGCTGGTGTTCTGACCCGGGCTGGAGCAGACTGGGAGGCTGGTATTCTGACCTGGGCTGGAGCACACTGTGCTGGAGCAGACTGGGAGACTGGTATTCTGACCTGTGCTGGAGCAGACTGGGAGACTGGTATTTTGACATGGGCTGGAGCACACTGTGTTGGAGCAGACTGAGAGGCTGGTTGAATGACCTGGGCTGGAGCAGACTGAGAGGCTGGTTGGCTGACCTGGGCTGGAGCGCACTGTGCTGGAGCAGACTGGGAGACTGGTATTCTGACCTGTGCTGGAGCAGACTGAGAGGCTGGTATTCTGACCTGGGCTGGAGCAGACTGGGAGGCTGGTATTCTGACCTGTGCTGGAGCAGACTGGGAGGCTGGTATTCTAACCTGTGCTGGAGCAGACTGGGAGGCTGGTATTCTGACCTGCGCTGGAGCAGACTGAGAGGCTGGTTTTCTGACCTGGGCTGGAGCAGACTGGGAGGCTGGTGTTCTGACCCGGGCTGGAGCAGACTGGGAGGCTGGTATTCTGACCTGGGCTGGAGCACACTGTGCTGGAGCAGACTGGGAGACTGGTATTCTGACCTGTGCTGGAGCAGACTGGGAGACTGGTATTTTGACCTGGGCTGGAGCACACTGTGTTGGAGCAGACTGAGAGGCTGGTTGAATGACCTGGGCTGGAGCAGACTGAGAGGCTGGTTGGCTGACCTGGGCTGGAGCGCACTGTGCTGGAGCAGACTGGGAGACTGGTATTCTGACCTGTGCTGGACAGACTGGGAGGCTGGTATTCTGATCTCGGCTGGAGCAGACTGGGAGGCTGGTATTCTGACCTGGGCTGGAGCAGACTGGGAGGCTGGTATTCTGACCTGGGCTGGAGCAGACTGGGAGGCTGGTATTCTGACCTGGGCTGGAGCAGACTGGGAGGCTGGTTTTCTGACCTGGGCTGGAGCAGACTGGGAGGCTGGTGTTCTGACCTGGGCTGGAGCAGACTGGGAGGCTGGTATTCTGACCTGTGCTGGAGCACACTGTGCTGGAGCAGACTGGGAGACTGGTATTCTGACCTGTGCTGGAGCAGACTGGGAGACTGGTATTCTGACCTGGGCTGGAGCAGACTGGGAGGCTGGTATTCTGACCTGGGCTGGAGCAGACTGGGAGGCTGGTATTCTGACCTGTGCTGGAGCAGACTGGGAGACTGGTATTCTGACCTGGGCTGGAGCAGACTGGGAGACTGGTATTCTGACCTGGGCTGGAGCAGACTGGGAGACTGGTATTCTGACCTGGGCTGGAGCAGACTGGGAGACTGGTATTCTGACCTGGGCTGGAGCAGACTCGGAGAGTGGTCAGGTATTCTGCAACTGTGTACTCTCTGTTTAGGGCCAAACAGCATTCTAGTTTTCTCTGTTTTTTTGTTAATTCTTTCCAATGTGTCAAGTAATTTTCTTTTTGTTTTCTCATGATTTGGTTGGGTCTAATTGTGCTGTTGTCCAGGGGCTCTGTGGGGTGTGTTTATGTTTGTGAACAGAGCACAATGACCAGCTTGCTTAGGGGACTCTTCTCCAGGTTCATCTCTCTGTAGGTGATGGCTTTGTTAATGGCCCATACCCTCCCCATCACCAATCAGCCCTGCCATTGTTTGTATTCATACTGTTTTGTAAAGAATGGCTTCTTGTCTGTTAGGTTGTATTCCACTGGGAAAGTGATTACAGTTTTCTCAGTGGTGCATTTCTTAGATCAAAAGTGCAATTCTTGATACGACTTGTACAAATTCCAAATCATCTAGTCACTTGTGCACATCATTAAAGCAATTTCTTATTCCTTTGAACAAATTGCAATTGATAATGTACAAGTGTCAGCTTTTTTCCACATTATCAATTGCTCACGTCATGTTGATCAAAATATAGTAGATGGTTCTCTGTTGAATAGTCTTACCCCTCAAAACATCTAGGCATTAGTTCCTTGCATAAGCCATTACATGCAAAATTGTTTAACCTGTCTAGGATCAGCGTGGCGCTAGCGGCACACCCCCCCCCCCCCCACTGAAAAACCAGTGCCGCGAAATTCAAAAAAAATATTTTTTTTAAATATTTAACTTTCACACATTAAAGTCCAATACAGCTAATGAAAGACACAGATCTTATGAATCCAGTCAACATTTCCGATTTTTAAAATGTTTTACAGGGAAGACACAATATGTAAAGATGTACATCTATTACCTAAAAACACATTAGCATATTCCACCATCTTTTATTTGTCCACCAACACCAGTAGCCATCACCAATTCGGCTAAACTAAGATATTTATAGCCCCTAACCAACAAAAAAACTCATTAGATGACAGTCTGATAACATATTTATGGTATGGGATAGGTTTTGTTAGAAAAAAGTGCATATTTCAGGTAGACTTCATAGTTTACAATTGCACCCACCATCACAAATGGACTAGAATAATTACAATGAGCAACGTGTTTACCTAACTACTAATCATCAAACATTTCGTAAAAATACACAGCATACACGAATCGAAAGACACAGATCCTGTGAATACAGACAATATTTCAGATTTTCTAAGTGTCTTACAGCGAAAACACAATAAATCGTTATATTAGCTTAGCACATAGCAATTAGCAGCCCAGCATTGATTCTAGCCAAAGTGAGCGATAAAAGTCAACATCGCCAAAAGATATTAATTTTTTCACTAACCTTCTCAGAATTCTTCCGATGACACTCCTGTAACATCACATTACAACATGCATATACAGTTTGATCGAAAATGTTTATATTTAGCCACCAAAATCATGGTTAGACAATGTGAAATGTAGACAAGCTGGTAAAGAAAACGTCCTTGCGCCACTTAGACAGTGATCTACTCTTATACATAAATACTCATAAACGTGACTAAAAAATATAGGGTGGACAGGGATTGATAGACAATTTAATTCTTAATACAATTGCGTTATTACATTTTTTAATTTATCCTTACTTTTCAATACAATTTGCGCCAAGCGAAGCTACGTCAAAAAACATGGCGTCCTAAGCCACTAAAATGTTTCGACAGAAACACGATTTATCATAATAAAAATGTCCTACCTTGAGCTGTTCTTCCATCAGTATCTTGGGCAAAGGATCCTTTCTTGGGAGAAATCGTCTTTTGGTGGAAAGCTGTCCTCTTGCCATGTGGAAATGTCAACTACGTTCGGGATGAACTGAAAAGCGCGCCCAACTTTTCACATCGTTGCAAAAATAAATGTCCCAAAATCGCACTAAACGGATATAAATTGCTATAAAACGCTTTAAATTAACTACTTTGTGATGTTTGTAACTCCTATAACGAGTGAAAAGATGACCGGAGAAATATAACAGGCTAAACTAACGCTTGGAACAGGAGAGGGTCGGTGTCTTCCACGCGCGTTACGCAGCAAGAAAAGACTTGCTAGCTAAAGGTTTTTTTCATTTGTAGGGCCTGTGAACGAGCAATCGAGCCCGTTGGAATCGTCATCACGTAAAGGCATCCAGGGGAAGACGTAAGAAGTGTCCGTATAGTCATAGCAACGACAGAGCCCTTTTAAATGACTTCAGAAAAGTGGCCAACGTTTCTCAAATCTGACTCCATGTCAGGGAAATTGCTGTAGAATGGGCTCTGTTCCACTTAGAGACAAAATTTCAACTCCTATAGAAACTATAGACTGTTTTCTATCCAATAATAATAATAATATGCATATTGTACGATCAAGGATTTTGTGGGAAGCCGTTTAAAAAATTAGCCACATTAGCATAAATAGTCTAAACAGCGCCCCCATCCCCAACAGGTTAACTATTTGTCATAAACTGTCAACCTCTCTCCGCCTCTCTCCCTTTTCACTCCCCTCTCTCCCTTTTCACTCCCCTCTCCCTTTTCACTCCCTCTCTCCGCCTCTCTCCCTTTTCACTCCCTCTCTCCGCCTCTCTCCCTTTTCACTCCCTCTCTCCGCCTCTCTCCCTTTTCACTCCCTCTCTCCGCCTCTCTCCCTTTTCACTCCCTCTCTCCGCCTCTCTCCCTTTTCACTCCCTCTCTCCGCCTCTCTCCCTTTTCACTCCCTCTCTCCGCCTCTCTCCCTTTTCACTCCCTCTCTCCGCCTCTCTCCCTTTTCACTCCCTCTCTCCGCCTCTCTCCCTTTTCACTCCCTCTCTCCGCCTCTCTCCCTTTTCACTACCTCTCTCCGCCTCTCTCCCTTTTCACTCCCCCTCTCCGCCTCTCTCCCTTTTCACTCCCTCTCTCTCTCTTTTCTCTCCCTCTCTCTTCCTCTCTCCCTTTTCACTCCCCCTCTCCGCCTCTCTCCCTTTTCACTCCCTCTCTCCGCCTCTCTCCCTTTTCACTCCCTCTCTCCGCCTCTCTCCCTTTTCACTCCCTCTCTCCGCCTCTCTACCTTTTCACTCCCTCTCCCTCTCTAAGAACTTCCCATTTGAATCAATAAGGATTGCAGTTGTGGGTGACTATCTGGGTGGAGCAGACTGGGAGGCTGGTATTCTGACCTGAGCTGGAGCAGACTGGGAGGCTGGTATTCTGACCTGGGCTGGAGCACACTGTGTTGGAGCAGACTGAGAGGCTGGTATTCTGACCTGGGCTGGAGCAGACTGGGAGGCTGGTATTCTGACCTGGGCTGGAGCAGACTGGGAGGCTGGTATTCTGACCTGGGCTGAGGCAGACTGAGAGGCTGGTATTCTGACCTGGGCTGGAGAACACTGTGTTGGAGCAGACTGGGAGGCTGGTATTCTGACCTGGGCTGGAGCACACTGTGCTGGAGCAGACTGAGAGAATGGTAAGTTGACCTGGGCTGGAGCAGACTGGGAGGCTGGTATTCTGACCTCGGCTGGAGCAGACTGAGAGGCTGGTATTCTGACCTGGGCTGGAGCAGACTGGGAGGCTGGTATTCTGACCTGGGCTGGAGCAGACTGGGAGGCTGGTTTTCTGACCTGGGCTGGAGCACACTGTGTTGGAGCAGACTGGGAGGCTGGTATTCTGACCTGTGCTGGAGCAGACTGAGAGGCTGGTATTCTGACCTGGGCTGGAGCAGACTGGGAGGCTGGTATTCTGACCTGTGCTGGAGCAGACTGGGAGGCTGGTATTCTGACCTGTGCTGGAGCAGACTGGGAGGCTGGTATTCTGACCTGTGCTGGAGCAGACTGAGAGGCTGGTTTTCTGACCTGGGCTGGAGCAGACTGGGAGGCTGGTGTTCTGACCCGGGCTGGAGCAGACTGGGAGGCTGGTATTCTGACCTGGGCTGGAGCACACTGTGCTGGAGCAGACTGGGAGACTGGTATTCTGACCTGTGCTGGAGCAGACTGGGAGACTGGTATTCTGACCTGGGCTGGAGCGCACTGTGTTGGAGCAGACTGAGAGGCTGGTATTCTGACCTGGGCTGGAGCAGACTGAGAGGCTGGTATTCTGACCTGGGCTGGAGCACACTGTGCTGGAGCAGACTGGGAGGCTGGTATTCTGACCTGTGCTGGAGCAGACTGGGAGACTGGTATTCTGACCTGGGCTGGAGCACACTGTGTTGGAGCAGATGGGAGGCTGGTATTCTGACCTGTGCTGGAGCAGACTGAGAGGCTGGTATTCTGACCTGTGCTGGAGCAGACTGGGAGGCTGGTATTCTGACCTGTGCTGGAGCAGACTGGGAGACTGGTATTCTGACCTGTGCTGGAGCAGACTGGGAGACTGGCATTCTGACCTGGGCTGGAGCAGACTGGTAGGCTGGTATTCTGACCTGGGCTGGAGCAGACTGGTAGGCTGGTGCTGTGTCATCAGGCTGTGATGGTGGAGGCCATCCTGTTCTCGGGTTCTGCTTGTGTTATGCCAACCACCAGGTCATTATTACCACCAGGTCATTATTACCACCAGGTCATTAGAACCACCAGGTCATTATAACCACCAGGTCATTATAACCACCAGGTCATTATTACCACCAGGTCATTATTACCACCAGGTCATTATTACCACCAGGTCATTATTACCACCAGGTCATTAGAACCACCAGGTCATTAGAACCACCAGGTCATTAGAACCACCTGGTCATTAGAACCACCAGGTCAGGGAGAAAAGACTCACTCTGACATCTGTCGAGTTGAAATATCTCCTCTCTAGGTGAGATTTCACCTCTGGTGCAGATGTGCCCATCTGCTCTCCAGGTGTAGACCCAGGGGGCCCGTTTAGAACCTTTTTAGGACATTTCGAGATGACAGATGTTTGTGTTTGGTCTATTAATGTACCTGTGAGTTGAAATTTTTATCATTTTTGCATTTTTGACAAAATTAGACTCCTTTTAAAGTGTCATTTTTTCGCTCAGGTAGGGTATCAGCCTGATCTATTTAAAAACACTTTTTCCACATTTCAAGATAGCAGTGTGTTCAGTTTGATCATTTCAAAGACAGCTGCATCTTCATTTTATTAATAATATTCAAAAAAAAATTTTTTTTCCATTTTCATCATAAAAATTCCCTCGGCTGTTAACCTCAACTCCAGAGGTGTACAAGGTGAGGGATCAGCCTGGATTATTTAAAAACACTTTTTCAACATTTCAAGATAGCAGTTAGTTTAGTTTGATGTACATAAAGATAGCTGCATCTTTATTCTACTCATTTTCAAAAATATTGTTTTTACCAAAAACATGTGAAAATGAATAAAATAAAGTTGCAGCTGTCTTTATTTACATCAAACTGGAGTAACTGCTATCTTGAAATGTTGAAAAAGTGTGTTTAAATAGGCATCCTATTTAAAATAGGCATTTCCAAATTAGCTGAAAGGCTGAGGGAATCATCTCCAACCTCTTCTCAGGAGATGGCTCCCTCAGCCTTTCAACTAATGTTCAAATGATAGGATAATTATTTAAAAACACTTTTTCAACATTTCAAGATAGCAGTTAGTTCGTTTTGAGCATATCAAAGACAGCTGCAAGTTGATTTTATTTTATTTTTATTCCAGCCAAAAATATTCTAAGTCCACACAGAAGTTCACACTCAACTTTGTTTGGTGATTGAACAGGTTAGCAGGTGTATTTTTGAATATGGTTCTTAATATGGTTCATTGGGTTGCTGGGGTCCACTGCTTGCTAAGGGGGAACCCCCCACCCGTGTTCAGCCGACTGGGGCGCACTCTCTGTCAACATTTTCAACATTTCAAGATAGCAGTTTATTAAGTCTGATGCATATTTATTTTTTTAATTTTCACACACCCTAACCCACCTCATTTGAAAGGTTAATGTGAATAGTTACCACTTCTCAATAGTAACATCCGCTAACCATGTGTATGTGACCATTAACATCCGCTAACCATGTGTATGTGACCATTAACATCCGCTAACCATGTGTATGTGACCATTAACATCCGCTAACCATGTGTATGTGACCATTAACATCCGCTAACCATGTGTATGTGACCATTAACATCCGCTAACCATGTGTATGTGACCATTAACATCCGCTAACCATGTGTATGTGACCATTAACATCCGCTAACCATGTGTGTGTGACCATTAACATCCGCTAACCATGTGTGTGTGACCATTAACATCCGCTAACCATGTGTGTGTGGCCATTAACATCCGCTAACCATGTGTGTGTGGCCATTAACATCCGCTAACCATGTGTGTGTGACCATTAACATCCGCTAACCATGTGTGTGTGACCATTAACATCCGCTAACCATGTGTGTGTGACCATTAACATCCGCTAACCATGTGTGTGTGACCATTAACATCCGCTAACCATGTGTGTGTGACCATTAACATCCGCTAACCATGTGTGTGTGACCATTAACATCCGCTAACCATGTGTGTGTGACCATTAACATCCGCTAACCATGTGTGTGTGACCATTAACATCCGCTAACCATGTGTGTGTGACCATTAACATCCGCTAACCATGTGTGTGTGACCATTAACATCCGCTAACCATGTGTGTGTGACCATTAACATCCGCTAACCATGTGTGTGTGACCATTAACATCCGCTAACCATGTGTGTGTGACCATTAACATCCGCTAACCATGTGTGTGTGACCATTAACATCCGCTAACCATGTGTGTGTGACCATTAACATCCGCTAACCATGTGTGTGTGACCATTAACATCCGCTAACCATGTGTGTGTGACCATTAACATCCGCTAACCATGTGTGTGTGACCATTAACATCCGCTAACCATGTGTTTGTGACCATTAACATCCGCTAACCATGTGTGTGTGACCATTAACATCCGCTTACCATGTGTGTGTGACCAATAACATCCGCTAACCATGTGTATGTGACCAATAACATCCGCTAACCATGTGTATGTGACCATTAACATCCGCTAACCATGTGTATGTGACCATTAACATCCGCTAACCATGTGTATGTGACCATTAACATCCGCTAACCATGTGTATGTGACCATTAACATCCGCTAACCATGTGTATGTGACCATTAACATCCGCTAACCATGTGTATGTGACCATTAACATCCGCTAACCATGTGTATGTGACCATTAACATCCGCTAACCATGTGTATGTGACCATTAACATCCGCTAACCATGTGTATGTGACCATTAACATCCGCTAACCATGTGTATGTGACCATTAACATCCGCTAACCATGTGTATGTGACCATTAACATCCGCTAACCATGTGCATGTGCCCATTAACATCCGCTAACCATGTGTATGTGTCCATTAACATCTGCTAACCATGTGTATGTGTCCATTAACATCTGCTAACCATGTGTATGTGCCCATTAACATCTGCTAACCATGTGTATGTGACCATTAACATCTGCATGTGACCATTAACATCTGCTAACCATGTGTATGTGAACATTAACATCTGCTAACCATGTGTATGTGACCATTAACATCTGCTAACCATGTGTATGTGACCATTAACATTTGATTTGACCTGACCAAGATGTGTCAGGTTTGTCAATTTATTAATTGTCTTTTGCTTGAAACCCTCCTGTCAATGTTGAGTAAGGACGCACACCTGATTACGCATATAGAGGTAGGACTAGTCTACCCGATAACACATATAGAAGTAGGACTAGTCTACCTGGTTACACATATAGCAGTAGGACTAGTCTACCTGACTACACATATAGAAGTAGGACTAGTCTACCTGACTACACATATAGAAGTAGGACTAGTCTACCTGATTAAGCATATAGAAGTAGGACTAGTCTACCTGACTACACATATAGAAGTAGGACTAGTCTACCTGACAACACATATAGAAGTAGGACTAGTCTACCTGGTTACACATATAGAAGTAGGACTAGTCTACCTGGTTACACATATAGAGGTAGGACTAGTCTACCTGACTACACATATAGAAGTAGGACTAGTCGACCTGACTACACATATAGAAGTAGGACTAGTCTACCTGACTACACATATAGAAGTAGACCTAGTCTACCTGGTTACACATATAGAAGTAGGACTAGTCTACCTGATTACACATATAGTACTAGGACTAGTCTACCTGGTTACACATATAGTAGTAGGACTAGTCTACCTGGTTACACATATAGAGGTAGAACTGGTCTACCTGGTTACGCATATAGTAGTAGGACTAGTCTACCTGATTACACATATAGAGGTAGGACTAGTCTACCTGGTTACACATATAGAAGTAGGACTAGTCTACCTGGTTACACATATAGAGGTAGGACTAGTCTACCTGATTACACATATAGAGGTAGGACTAGTCTACCTGGTTACACATATAGAAGTAGGACTAGTCTACCTGGTTACACATATAGAAGTACGACTAGTCTACCTGGTTACACATATAGAAGTAGGACTAGTCTACCTGTCCTGAGCACAAATGGAGGCCTATAAATATGCACATTTGGGGATGTCTGATTGTGAGTTGTGGAGCTTCTCAAAGTAATGTTTTTTTTCCACCTCAAACAGCAAGTAATCAAAGTCTAAATCTAAATCAATTGCAAAGGAGAATGTATTTGTAAAATATTTCCAGCTCTCGCCCTTTCGATAACCACTCGGCACGAAAGGGAAAAACGTAATGTGCTGATCCAGTGGAAATGTCAAAACACCTGATTACTTCTTATCCCTTTCACAAATAGCCTACAGCTGTGTTGGTCGAGAACTCACAGGCACGGGAAACTGAGGGCCCAGAATATTTTATACAATGTTTCAAGTTCGTTATGGACAGGTCATGTGATTTATAGGACATCTATTTGCAATGTTTTTATTTGTTATGTAGGCTATTTTTTACATAAATTAGATTTGTATAATTTTCATTTAGATAGAATGTAGATTAATCACAGACAATGATTTTGAGATACTATTATAAATGAAATTAAACTGTTCCAGTAAAATGAACATATGAAAATCATAACTGGCACCAGATCAGTAGAAATGGTAAGATACATTTGCACTCCAAATGTAGGTTGCTGACTGCTTGTTGAGCCAATTACCAGCAACGTCAGAATGTATGAAGGCCAGCAGCAGGAGGTGGATCGGGAAGAGTTTGTTTCTTCCTCTGGTTGGGCGTTATTGATGTAATGGCATGGAAATAAATTGGCTGAATATTATACAATGACTTATCAACAGCTCTAACAATTTGACCTCCACAGGAAATCTACACTGGCAATTGTAGAATATACTATATAGCCTAGAAACCTGGTTAAACTATCATTATGACATCATGGATGAATTCTAGAATATACTATATATCCTAGAAACCTGGTTAAACTTTCATTATGACATCATGGATGAATTCTAGAATATACTATATATCCTAGAAACCTGGTTAAACTATCATTATGACATCATGGATGAATTCTAGAATATACTATATATCCTAGAAACCTGGTTAAACTATCATTATGACATCATGGATGAATTCTAGAATATACTATATATCCTCGAAACCTGGTTAAACTATCATTATGACATCATGGATGGCCAGTCCTTGTATTCATAGTGTAGTGAATTCAGGGGGTTGCCCTGAGCTGAACTCAAACATGGGTCCAGCGACGGTCAAGCCAACACCTTAAAACTGTTACGCCAAGATGTCTGAACTTTTTGACGAGGTCGCTAGGTGTTGGATTACGGTTGATACAATAGCTTTCTCTATGAATTTGAGAGTGGTTACATTTCTCCAGCCCCCATCCCTCAGCTGTTTACCAAACCAAGTCTCTGGGCAGCCATTTTGTTGCTGTTTAAATACTAAGTTGTCCCTTTAAAAAAGCCACACAACAATCAATCAACCAATAAAAAGCTGTAATTCCACCACTATTTTGCTAATTAGATGATGGATGGGGCTGGAGGAATGTAACTACTTTCAAATTCATAGACAGACCTATGGATGCAAGGACTGACCATCCATGATATCAACATTATAGTTTTAACTATGTTTTGAGGCTTTACAGTGTTGATTTACAATGTTTCTATACATTGAAGTAAAAAAGCTTATTTGGTGTTCTGATGGGGTACAACAGTTGAACTAAGCTCATGAGGCATATGTTATATTCTTCAAGAATCAATGGCTATAAATAAATCATTTAAAAATCAAAATATGGATGTGGTAATTGCAGATTTCCCCTTTAACACCACACATCCTTCCAGTGACTGGAGCGAATTTCAAAAATCGCTGAAGCTGGAGACTTACATTTCCCTCACCAACTTTAAACATCAGCTATCTGAGCAGCTAACCGATCGCTGCAGCTGTACATGAACTTTTCTGCTCTTTTGCACACCAGTATCTCTACTTGCACATCATCATCTGCTCATTTATCACTCCAGTGTTAATCTGCTAAATTGTAATTCTTCGCTACTATGGACTATTCATTGCCTACCTCCTCATGCCTTTTGCACACACTATATATAGACTTTATATTTTTCTACTGTGTCATTGACTTGCTTATTGTGTTATTGGCTTGCGTATTGTTTATTCCATGTTATTCCATGTGTAACTCTATGTTGTTGTCTGTGTCACACTGCTTTGCTTTATCTTGGCCAGGTCGCAGTTGTAAATGAGAACTTGTTCTCAACTGGCCTACCTGGTTAAATACAAAAAGTCTTAACTTTTGACACCATGGCCACCTGGTTAAACTATCATTATGACATCATGGTCACCATGTTAAACTATCATTATGACATCATGGCCACCTGGTTAAACTATCATTATGACATCATGGTCACCATGTTAAACTATCATTATGACATCATAGCCACCTGGTTAAATAAAAAAATAAGACAGTTCAACAACTGCAGAGTTTGTGTCTCTGTTTTTAAGACAGTACTTACTAGTGTTAATCAGGGCCCGTTCATCATTAGAACCATTGGATGCCTTAAGATGCGTTTGGGAAACCGAGCCCAGATATTCAGTTTCCTCCTCCTCTTCTTCCAATGTGACAGTCATCTCCCCATCCTCCTCTTTCACTCCAAAAACTGCAGCCTCCTCTTTCTCTTCCTCCTCTTCTTTTACTGTAACATCCTCTTTCAATCTGAAGGCGTCTTCCTCTTCTTTCACTGTAACGTCTTTCTCTTCTTCTTTCACTGTAACAGCCTCACCCTCTACTTCTTGTTTTACTGTGATAACCTTCTCTTCCTTCTCCTCTTTGACGAGAGCTTCTTTCTCCGTCCAGCAGTCCTCCTCTTCATTAACAAGAGAGTAGCTTAGTGACCTCATGGTTGGAGATGTTAGTTAGCTGACTAGCTAACATTAGCCAGCTAGCTGACTGCCTAACATTAGCCAGCTAGCTGACTGCCTAACATTAGCCAGCTAGCTGACTAGCTAACATTAGCCAGCTAGCTGACTAGCTAACATTAGCCAGCTCGCCGTCTGCTGACTGGAGGGGAAACGCAGTTGAGGATCATATTTTATTTTCAGACAAAGATTATTGTAAATGGATGTAATTAAATAATACCATTATATTGAGACATACAAAGACAGGAATGTGTTGATTGATTAGTGCGAATAAAAAATGTTTACCACAGCATATTTAAGGCAGTTTCATTAAGTTATACTACATCTAAATTAGCAGCTAGCTACTGTAAGTCTATACTGCTCCTACATGGTGTAACAATACATAATGTAGATGTATATCATGAACAGACTAGGTCTATACTGCTCCTACATGGTGTAACAATACATCATGTAGATGTATATAATGAACAGACTAGGTCTATACTGCTTCAACGTGGTGTAACAATACATCATGTAGATGTATATAATGAACAGACTAGGTCTATACTGCTCCTACATGGTGTAACAATACATCATGTAGATGTATATAATGAACAGACTAGGTCTATACTGCTCCTACATGGTGTAACAATACATCATGTAGATGTATATAATGAACAGACTAGGTCTATACTGCTCCTACTTGGTTTAACAATACATCATGGAGATGTATATAATGAACAGACTAGGTCTATACTGCTCCTACATGGTGTAACAATACATCATGTAAATGTATATAATGAACAGACTAGGTCTATACTGCTACTACATGGTGTAACAATACATCATATAGATGTACAGGTGAAGTCGTAAGTTCACTTAGGTTGGAGTCATTAAAACTTGTTTTTCAACCACTCCACAAATTTCTTGTTAACAAACTATAGTTTTGGCAAGTTGGTTAGGACATCTACTTTGTGCGTGACACAAGTCATTTTTCCAAGAATTGTTTACAGACAGATTATTTCACTTATAATTCACCGTATCACAAATCCAGAGGGTCAGACGTTTACATACACTAAGTTTACTGTGCCTTTAAACAGCTTGGAAAATTCCAGAAAATTATGTCATGGCTTTAGAAGCTTCTGATAGGCTAATTGACATAATTTGAATCAATTGGAGGTGTACCTGTGGATGTATTTCAAGGCCTTCCTTCAAACTCAGTGCCTCTTTGCTTGACATCATGGAAAAATCAAAAGAAAGCCAAGACCTCAGAAAAAATTGTAGACCTCCACATATTATTTCCTAACCATTCACAATGCTGGCTGAGGTACCAGTAAAACATGACATATTATTTCCTAACCATTCACAATGCTGGCTGAGGTACCAGTAAAACATGACATATTACTTCCTAACCATTCACAATACATCATGGAGATGTACACTACCGTTCAAAAGTTTGGGGTCCTTGTTTTTTAGAATCTAATTTTTTCATTTATTTACCTGTTTTTGCTTTGTCATTATGGGGTATTGTGATGTCATTATGGGGCAATGTGATGGGTTCAATACCCACGGGGGGACCAGGATGAATATGTATGAACTTTCCAATTTGTAAGTCGCTCTGGATAAGAGCGTCTGCTAAATGACTTAAATGTAAATGTAATTGTGATGTCATTATTGGTTATTGTGTAGATTGATGAGGGGAAAAAGATTTAAGCAATTTTAGAATAAGGCTGTAACGTAACAAAATGTGGAAAAAGTGAAGGGGTCTGAATGCTTTCCGAATGCACTGTATATATAGGGGCAGTACTTAGTGACATCACTTCATGAAACAGGAGGTACAAATATATAACATAGATTCACAATATCAACATTCAATGTATCCAAATATATGATCAAGCTGGAAGAGGAAACGCCAGCCCAGCCACAATCCTAGAGGTTCACTGATGATCAACCTCCTCCTTCACATCTGACTCCTGATGATCAACCTCCTCCTTCACATCTGACTCCTGATGATCAACCTCCTCCTTCACATCTGACTCCTGATGATCAACCTCCTCCTTCACATCTGACTCCTGATGATCAACCTCCTCCTTCACATCTGACTCCTGTAGATCAACCTCCTCCTTCACATCTGACTCCTGATGATCAACCTCCTCCTTCACATCTGACTCCTGATGATCAACCTCCTCCTTCACATCTGACTCCTGATGATCAACCTCCTCCTTCACATCTGACTCCTGATGATCCACCTCCTCCTTCACATCTGACTCCTGATGATCAACCTCCTCCTTCACATCTGACTCCTGATGATCAACCTCCTCCTTCACATCTGACTCCTGATGATCAACCTCCTCCTTCACATCTGACTCCTGATGATCAACCTCCTCCTTCACATTGACTCCTGATGGTCAACCTCCTCCTTCACATCTGACTCCAGTGATCAATCCAGAGCGTCTTCTTTTTTGGGGGAATCCCGATGGACGACGTCATCGAATAGGACGTCATCACCACCACCGCCCACAAGTTAATTGTCATTGAGGTTATTAATGGGAAGATGATATAAAAAAAAAAATGATATAATTTTATAAGAATATAAAGACCTGCTGTTTTCAAACTCTATTCCCTATGATGTAAACTACAACAGAAATAACTTAAAATGTATAAAATGTATAAATGTATAATTAAACCAATAATTTGCACTCATGACTTGACTGATTAAAGTAAACCACAGTTTTGTAAATACATAACGCCATCTAACCAAATATCAAATGAATGTTAGCTATATGCAGTTATCTTAGCCAGCCAGCTAACATAAGCTATATGCAGTTATCTTAGCCAGCCAGCTAACATAAGCTATATGCAGTTATCTTAGCCAGCCAGCTAACGTTAGCTATATGCAGTTATCTTAGCCAGCCAGCTAATGTTAGCTATATGCAGTTATCTTAGCCAGCCAGCTAACATTAGCTATATGCAGTTATCTTAGCCAGCCAGCTAATGTTAGCTATATGCAGTTATCTTAGCAAGCCAGCTAACATTAGCTATATGCAGTTATCTACGACGCCAGCCAGCTAACATTAGCTACAGGCAGTTATCTTAACCAGCTAACGTTAGCCATATGCAGTTATCTTAGCCAGCCAGCTAACGTTAGCTTTACTCAGTTATCTTAGCCAGCCAGCTAACATTAGCTATATGCAGTTATCTACGCCAGTAAGCTAACATAAGCTATATGCATTTAACTTAGCCTGCCAGCTAACGTTAGCTATTTAGCCAACTAGCTATTAGCCTAACCAGCGTAGCCAACCAGCTAACGTTAGCTATTTAGCCAACTAGCTATTAGCCTAACCAGCGTAGCCAACCAGCTAACGTTAGCTATTTAGCCAACTAGCTATTAGCCTAACCAGCGTAGCCAACCAGCTAACGTTAGCTATTTAGCCAACTAGCTATTAGCCTAACCAGCGTAGCCAACCAGCACCGAGACCATTTAGAAACAAACTAACAAAACCTAAACGTGTTTGCAGATCAAAAGATCAGAGACAAACAGAATGATGGGAGAAAATTAACCTTCAGAAGTCATTGATCAATGCTGATAAAGTGACACACTGCTTCAATAATAATGAGTAGTTATTTATGATGTAAGGTGATTTGTAGAGCAGTCAGTTGGCAGTCGCCAGCAGTGTCGAACCAAACCAAACCAAACAGGTGGTTGTTCGACGAAATGAAGTTCCAGACGTCATTGATCACGTGCTGCTGATAAAGTGATACAGGCATCAACACACTGCTTTGAAGTTTAATGCTTTCAAGGCCTCGTACCTCCGGTATCAAACATAACATCCCCATTGAAAGGTTGACAAAACAAAAAAAAATTAAAGGAGCAAGCAGGTTGATTTCCTCTGTCGTCTTGAGCCCACGGCAAGAAGTCACCAGAGTCTACCGTGCTAACGGGTTCCCACTAGATAACACAGCCACAGAATTAATGAAAAGCATGAGGTGAAGCTTGAGCTAGATATCAACCTATCGAGCTAGTGTGACCTTCCTGGTCTCTCAAGTCAGTGAGTCAACACAGGAGGGAGCAATGGATGGATAGTTCATTTATTTCCAAAGCTGCAATGATGGGACACACACAGTATGGATGAATGATCAGTAGTGACGGGATATAAATAGCACTCCCACAGCAATTCTACATTAATCTGCCCTATAATATACTAACAAAAAAACAATTGAAATGTCTATCAAAGTCATTGTGATCATATAGTGGATTTAACAATTCCTACTAATTCCTAATTTACTATAATAAATGAATCAATTGTTTCCATGTGTCTCATATTCACTAACCTGGTGGTTCTAATGACCTGGTGGTTATAATGACCTGGTGGTAATAATGACCTGGTGGTAATAATGACCTGGTGGTTATAATGACCTGGTGGTTCAAATGACCTGGTGGTTCTAATGACCTGGTGGTTCTAATGACCTGGTGGTAATAATGACCTGGTGGTTGGCATAACAAAAGCAGAACCCGAGAACAGGATGGCCTCCACCACACAGCCTGATGACACTGCACCAGCCTACCAGTCTGCTCCAGCCCAGGTCAGAATACCAGTCTCCCAGTCTGCTCCAGCCCAGGTCAGAATACCAGTCTGCTCCAACACAGTGTGCTCCAGCCCAGGTCAGAATACCAGCATCCCAGTCTGCTCCAGCCCAGGTCAGAATACCAGTCTCCCAGTCTGCTCCAACAGAGTGTGCTCCAGCCCAGGTCAGAATACCAGTCTCCCAGTCTGCTCCAGCACAGGTCAGAATACCAGTCTCCCAGTCTGCTCCAGCAAAGTCTGCTCCAGCCCGGGTCAGAATACCAGCCTCCCAGTCTGCTCCAGCCCAGGTCAGAATACCAGTCTCCCATTCTGCTCCAGCCTACCAGTCTGCTCCAGCCCAGGTCAGAATACCAGCCTCCCAGTCTGCTCCAGCACAGTGTGCTCCAGCCCAGGTCAGAATACCAGCCTCCCAGTCTGCTCCAGCCCAGGTCAGAATACCAGTCTCCCAGTCTGCTCCAGCCCAGGTCAGAATACCAGTCTCCCAGTCTGCTCCAGCCCAGGTCAGAATACCAGTCTCACAGTCTGCTCCAGCACAGTGTGCTCCAGCCCAGGTCAGAATACCAGCCTCCCAGTCTGCTCCAGCCCAGGTCAGCCAACCAGCCTCTCAGTCTGCTCCAGCACAGTGTGCTCCAGCCCAGGTCAGAATACCAGCATCCCAGTCTGCTCCAGCCCAGGTCAGAATACCAGTCTCCCTGTCTGCTCCAGCCCAGGTCAGAATACCAGTCTCCCAGTCTGCTCCAGCCCAGGTCAGAATACCAGTCTCCCTGTCTGCTCCAGCCCAGGTCAGAATACCAGCCTCCCAGTCTGCTCCAGCCCAGGTCAGAATACCAGTCTCCCAGTCTGCTCCAGCCCAGGTCAGAATACCAGTCTGCTCCAACACAGTGTGCTCCAGCCCAGGTCAGAATACCAGCATCCCAGTCTGCTCCAGCCCAGGTCAGAATACCAGTCTCCCAGTCTGCTCCAACACAGTGTGCTCCAGCACAGGTCAGAATACCAGCCTCTCAGTCTGCTCCAGCCCAGGTCAGAATACCAGTCTCCCAGTCTGCTCCAGCACAGGTCAGAATACCAGTCTCCCAGTCTGCTCCAGCAAAGTCTGCTCCAGCCCGGGTCAGAATACCAGCCTCCCAGTCTGCTTCATTATAACCACCAGGTCATTATTACCACCAGGTCATTAGAACCACCAGGTCATTAGAACCACCAGGTCAGGGTTGAGTTGAAGTATCTGCTCTCCAGTTGAAATTTCAGCTCTGGTGCAGATGTGCCCATCTGCTCTCCAGGTGTAGACCCAGGGGGCCCGTTTAGAAACCTTTTAGGACATTTCGAGATGACAGATGTTTGTGTTTGGTCTATTAATGTACCTGTGAGTTGAAATTTGTATCATTTTTGCATTTTTGACAAAATTAGACTCCTTTAAAGTGCCAGTTTTTCGCTCAGGTAGGGTATCAGCCTGAGCTATTTAAAAACACTTTTTCAACATTTCAAGATAGCAGTTAGTTTAGTTTGATGTAAATAAAGATAGCTGAGAAGTGGGACTCTGTCATTGTTTCTGACAAGATCTCTCATTGATCTCGGGTTCAGCCACCAGGGGGCACCAAACCTCTTTGAAAAGTTCATGTGAATAGTTACCACTTCTCAGGAGATGATAGACTTAGCCTTTCAAATGTTTTGTAATGATGGGATGGCTATTGATCAGAACTTTAAAACCTGGTTTTCTTGTATGTACCAGTTCATGAAATCACACATTTGACATTTATGCTCACTGAGTCTGTACATAGTCAAAGCTTTCCTTATGTTTGGGTCAGTCACAGTGGTCAGGTATTCTGCCCTTTCTCCGCCTCTCTCCCTTTTCACTCCTCTCTCTCTCTTTTCACTCCCTCTCTCCGCCTTTTTCCCTTTTCACTCCCCTCTCTCCGCCTCTCTCCCTTTTCACTCCCTCTCTCCGCCTCTCTCCCTTTTCACTCCCTCTTCCGCCTCTCTCCCTTTTCACTCCCTCTCTCCCTTTTCACTCCCTCTCTCCCTTTTCGCTCCCTCTCTCCGCCTCTCTCCCTTTTCACTCCCTCTCTCCGCCTCTCTCCCTTTTCACTCCCTCTCTCCCTTTTCACTCCCCTCTCTCCCTTTTCGCTCCCTCTCTCCGCCTCTCTCCCTTTTCACTCCCTCTCTCCGCCTCTCTCCCTTTTCACTCCCTCTCTCCGCCTCTCTCCCTTTTTACTCCCTCTCTCCGCCTCTCTCCCTTTTCACTCCCTCTCTCCGCCTCTCTCCCTTTTCACTCCCTCTCTCCGTCTCTCTCCCTTTTCACTCCCTCTCTCCGCCTCTCTCCCTTTTCGCTCCCTCTCTTCGCCTCTCTCCCTTTTTGCTCCCTCTTCCGCCTCTCTCCCTTTTCACTCCCTCTCTCCGCCTCTCTCCCTTTTCACTCCCTCTCTCCGCCTCTCTCCCTTTTCACTCCCTCTCGCCGCCTCTCTCCATTTTCACTCCCTCTCTCCCTTTTCACTCCCCTCTCTCTGCCTCTCTCCCTTTTCACTCCCTCTCTCCGCCTCTCTCCCTTTTCACTCCATCTCTCCGCCTCTCTCCCTTTTCACTCCCTCTCTCCGCCTCTCTCCCTTTTCACTCCCTCTCTCCGCCTCTCTCCCTTTTCACTCCCTCTCTCCGCCTCTCTCCCTTTTCACTCCCTCTCTCCGCCTCTCTCCCTTTTCACTCCCTCTCTCCGCCTCTCTCCCTTTTCACTCCCTCTCTCCGCCTCTCTCCCTTTTCACTCCCCCTCTCCGGCTCTCTACCTTTTCACTCCCTCTCTCTCCCTTTTCACTCCGCCTCTCTCCCTTTTCACTCCGCCTCTCTCCCTTTTCACTCCCTCTCTCCGCCTCTCTACCTTTTCACTCCCTCTCCCTCCCTAAGAACTTCCCATTTGAATCAATAAGGATTGCAGTTGTGGGTGACTATCTGGGTGGAGCAGACTGGGAGGCTGGTATTCTGACCTGGGCTGGAGCACACTGTGCTGGAGCAGACTGGGAGACTGGTATTCTGACCTGGGCTGGAGCAGACTGGGAGACTGGTATTCTGACCTGGGCTGGAGCACACTGTGTTGGAGCAGACTGAGAGGCTGGTTGGCTGACCTGGGCTGGAGCAGACTGGGAGACTGGTATTCTGACCTGTGCTGGAGCAGACTGGGAGACTGGTGCAGTGTCATCAGGCTGTGTGGTGGAGGCCATCCTGTTCTCGGGTTCTGCTTGTGTTATGCCAACCACCAGGTCATTATTACCACCAGGTCATTATAACCACCAGGTCATTATAACCACCAGGTCATTATTACCACCAGGTCATTATAACCACCAGGTCATTATTACCACCAGGTCATTATTACCACCAGGTCATTATTACCACCAGGTCATTATAACCACCAGGTCATTATAACCACCAGGTCATTAGAACCACCAGGTCATTAGAACCACCAGGTCATTAGAACCACCAGGTCATTAGAACCACCAGGTCATTAGAACCACCAGGTCATTAGAACCACCAGGTCATTATTACCACCAGGTCATTATAACCACCAGGTCATTATTACCACCAGGTCATTATTACCACCAGGTCATTAGAACCACCAGGTCATTAGAACCACCAGGTCAGGGAGAAGAGCCTCACTCTGACCTCTGTCGAGTTGAAGTATCTGCTCTCCAGGTGAAATTTCAGCTCTGGTGCAGATGTGCCCATCTGCTCTCCAGGTGTAGACCCAGGGGGCCCGTTTAGAACCTTTTTAGGACATTTCGAGATGACAGATGTTTGTGTTTGGTCTATTAATGTACCTGTGAGTTGAAATTTTTATCATTTTTGCATTTTTGACAAAATTAGACTCCTTTTAAAGTGTCATTTTTTCGCTCAGGTAGGGTATCAGCCTGATCTATTTAAAAACACTTTTTCCACATTTCAAGATAGCAGTGTGTTCAGTTTGATCATTTCAAAGACAGCTGCATCTTCATTTTATTAATAATATTAAAAAAAATTTTTTTTTTCCATTTTCATCATAAAAATTCCCTCGGCTGTTAACCTCAACTCCAGAGGTGTTCAAGGTGAGGGATCAGCCTGGATTATTTAAAAACACTTTTTCAACATTTCAAGATAGCAGTTAGTTTAGTTTGATGTACATAAAGATAGCTGCATCTTTATTCTACTCATTTTCAAAAATATTGTTTTTACCAAAAACATGTGAAAATGAATAAAATAAAGTTGCAGCTGTCTTTATTTACATCAAACTGGAGTAACTGCTATCTTGAAATGTTGAAAAAGTGTGTTTAAATAGGCATCCTATTTAAAATAGGCATTTCCAAATTAGCTGAAAGGCTGAGGGAATCATCTCCAACCTCTTCTCAGGAGATGGCTCCCTCAGCCTTTCAACTAATGTTCAAATGATAGGATAATTATTTAAAAACACTTTTTCAACATTTCAAGATAGCAGTTAGTTCGTTTTGAGCATATCAAAGACAGCTGCAAGTTGATTTTATTTTATTTTTATTCCAGCCAAAAATATTCTAAGTCCACACAGAAGTTCACACTCAACTTTGTTTGGTGATTGAACAGGTTAGCAGGTGTATTTTTGAATATGGTTCTTAATATGGTTCATTGGGTTGCTGGGGTCCACTGCTTGCTAAGGGGGAACCCCCCACCCGTGTTCAGCCGACTGGGGCGCACTCTCTGTCAACATTTTCAACATTTCAAGATAGCAGTTTATTAAGTCTGATGCATATTTATTTTTTTAATTTTCACACACCCTAACCCACCTCATTTGAAAGGTTAATGTGAATAGTTACCACTTCTCAGGAGATGATAGACTTAGCCTTTCAAATGTTTTGTAATGATGGGATGGCTATTGAACAGAACTTTAAAACCTGGTTTTCTTGTCTGTACCAGTTCATGAAATCACACATTTGACATTTATGCTCACTGAGTCTGTACATAGTCAAAGCTTTCCTTAAGTTTGAGTCAGTCACAGTGGTCAGGTATTCTGTCACTGTGTACTCTCTGTTTAGGAACAAATTGCAATTGATAATGTACAAGTGTCAGCTTTTTTCCACATTATCAATTGCTCATGTCATGTTGATCCAAATATAGTAGTTGGTTCTCTGTTGAATAGTCTGACCCCTCAAAACATCTAGGCATTAGTTCCTTGCATAAGCCATTACAGGCAAAATTGTTGAACTATTTGTCACAAACTGTCAAGCATAGTTTTACACATTTCTATAAGACCTTTTGTACAAAAACGTAAACTGATGAATCGTGCAGGTGAAATTGACCCTCACTCATGAAGGAAGGAAGTTTTGATTTACATAGCCTGCAATTGTGACAATCACTGCATTCAAACCTGTGTAGATCAGTCATTTTTTAATATACAGACTTAAAAATCAGGATTCTGTAACAGCATACTCCATTCAAGATATGTGTTTACTGTGACAACCAGAAGTGCCTTAAGATGGTGTCATAGATGCTGTTTTGAAGGGGTAAAAGGTCAAGACTTTTCAAAACTTCATATATGTGATTAGACAACCCTCGTGAACTGTAAGTCAGTCATTTCTCCCAACAGATGTCAAAGAAAAGCTCTCACACACACACACAGCAGGGATGGAGTGAAAAAGTACGGTGCTTAAAGACACACAAACCCTGCAATGGCATTACTATTATCTCCAGGCCGTGCCGAGTTCAACGAGATGCCCCGCTTGACCGTAGCTCACTCGGTCTGAGCGCAGCCACAGTGACAACAAGACGGACCCAGAGCTGTCTGTCTGTCTGTCTGTCTGTCTGTCTTTCTGTCTCTGTCTGTCTGTCTGTCTGTCTGTCTGTCTGTCTGTCTGTCTGTCTGTCTGTTTGTCTCTGTCTGTGTCTGTCGGTCTCTGTCTGTCTGTCTGTCTGTCTGTCTGTCTGTCTGTCTGTCTGTATCTCTCTCACATTCTCTCTCTCTCTCTTTCTCTACGATTAGAATGCAAAGTCTCTCCCTATCTCTCTCTCTCTTTTGGATAACTTTAAGAAATAGAGTCTCTCTCTCAATTCAATTCAATTCAAGGGGCTTTATTCAATTCAAGGGGCTTCTTTCTCTCTCTCTCTCTCTCTCTCTCTCTCTCAATTCAATTCAATTCAAGGGGCTTTATTGGCATGGGAAACATGTGTTTACATTACCAAAGCGAGTGAGGTAGATAATATACAACAGTGAAATAAACAATAAAAATGAACAGTAAACATTACACATGCAGAAGTTTCAAAACAAAATAGACATTACAAATGTCATATTATATATATATACAGTGTTGTAACAATGTGCAAATGGTTAAAGTACAAAAGGGAATGAGATCCCTGAATGGTAAAAAAAGCATCTCCAAATAGAATATGTTTGTATCACAAATTATCTTACAGATATTTTGACCATATCTGACAGGCTCCCAAAGGCAATCAAAGGATCTAGCTCACTTAATGCCCCATACCCTCCCCATCACCAATCAGCCCTGCCATTGTTTGTATTCATACTGTTTTGTAAAGAATGTCTTCTTGTCTGTTAGGTTGTATTCCACTGGGAAAGTGATTACAGTTTTCCTCAGTCGCTTTGGTGCATTTCTTAGATCAAAAGTGCAATTCTTGATACGACTTGTACAAATTCCAAATCATCTAGTCACTTGTGCACATCATTAAAGCAATTTCTTATTCCTTTGAACAAATTGCAATTGATAATGTACAAGTGTCAGCTTTTTTCCACATTATCAATTGCTCACGTCATGTTGATCAAAATATAGTAGATGGTTCTCTGTTGAATAGTCTTACCCCTCAAAACATCTAGGCATTAGTTCCTTGCATAAGCCATTACATGCAAAATTGTTCAACTATTTGTCATAAACTGTCAAGCCTAGTTTTACACATTTCTATAAGACCTTTTGTACAAAAACGTAAACTGATGAATCGTGCAGGTGAAATTGACCCTCACTCATGAAGGAATGAAGTTTTGATTTACATAGCCTGCAATTGTGACAATCACTGCATTCAAACCTGTGTAGATCAGTCAATTTTTAACATACAGACTTAAAACTCAGGATTCTGTAACAGCATACTCCATTCAAGATATGTGTTTACTGTGACAACCAGAAGTGCCTTAAGATGGTGTCATAGATGCTGTTTTGAAGGGGTAAAAAGTCAGAACTTTTCAAAACTTCATATATGTGATTAGACAACCCTCGTGAACTGTAAATCATAACTTTCTCCCAACAGATGTCAAAGAAAAGCTCTCACACACACACACACACAGCAGGGATGGAGTGAAAAGGTACGGTGCTTAAAGACACACAAAGCCTGCAATGGCATTACTATTATCTCCAAGCCGTGCCGAGTTCAACGAGATGCCCCGCTTGACCGTAGCTCACTCGGTCTGAGAGCAGCCACAGTGACAACAAGACGGACCCAGAGCTGTCTGTCTGTCTGTCTGTCTGTCTGTCTGTCTGTCTGTCTGTCTGTCTGTCTGTCTGTCTGTCTCTGTCTGTCTCTCTCTATCTCTCTCTCTCACATTCTCTCTCTCTCTCTTTCTCTACGATTAGAATGTAAAGTCTCTCCCTATCTCTTTTGGATAACTTTATGAAATAGATACTCTCTCTCTCTCTTTCTCTCTCTCTCAATTAAGTTAAATTCAATTCAAGGGGCTTTATTGGCATGGGAAACATGTGTTTACATTGCCAAAGCAAGTGAGGTAGATAATATACAACAGTGAAATAAACAATAAAAATGAACAGTAAACATTACACATGCAGAAGTTTCAAAACAATAAAGACATTACAAATGTCATATTATATATATATACAGTGTTGTAACAATGTTCAAATGGTTAAAGTACAAAAGGGAATGAGATCCCTGAATGGTAAAAAAAGCATCTCCAAATAGAATATGTTTGTATCACAAATTATCTTACAGATATTTTGACCATATCTGACAGGCTCCCAAAGGCAATCAAAGGATCTAGCTCACTTAATGCC